>NC_041388.1:518103271-518121093 GCF_002162155.2 Triticum dicoccoides
CGGGGACGACGCGGGACGGGCCGGGACGGGGCGGCGGTGACGACGGGGACGGGGACGACGGGGACGGGGCGGCGACGGGGGCGGCGACGAGGGATGGAGACGTACAGGGGCGGCGTGCGACGGTGCAGAGGAGAAGAAGCAGATGAGAAACTGAAATTTTCGTAAGTGTTGTTTATATAGGAGGGGCCTTTAGTACCGGTTGGAGCCACCAACCGGTACTAAAGGCCTGTTTTGGCCAGGCCAAGCGGTGGGAAGCGACCCCCTTTAGTACCGGGTGGTGGCTCCAACCGGTACTAAAGGCCCCCCTTTAGTACCGGTTGGTGCCACGACCCGGTACTAAAGGGGGTGCGCTGGCGCAGGTGCGGTGCGGCAAGTTTAGTCCCACCTCGCTAGCCGAGGGGCGACCGCACTGGTTTATAAACCCCCATCTGGTTGCTCTCTCGAGCTCCTCTCCAAAGTAGGCCTACTGGGCCTACATGTTCTGTGCTGCCCTGTTGGCCTACTGGGCCTTTGCGGGCCTGCATCCTGGCCCAACAACAGGTTGGGTTTCGAGTCGTATGCCGGCAGCTCTGGCCTAGTAGGCGGGCTTTTTTTATTTTCTTGCTTTATTTATTTTTGAGTTGTTTTTTATGTATTTAGAGTTTCTTTGTGAATATTTTTGCTTTAGGTACAAATAATTACAAACTTTCTGTTAGTGCCCGTAGTTTTCTAATTTGAATAGTTTAAATTTTGAATTATTTGAAATTAGTGTAAATCACTAGTTTGTGAATAACTTAACTTTAAAAATCAGTAAAGGCATGAAAGAATTTGTTTGCACATAAATTTTTTTCGCGTTTCAAATGCCAAAACACATAATTAACTACCATAACTATTATAGAGATTCCCTTCTGGGTGTGAAACACAGAAGAAAGTGATGATAGTGAAGCCGATCACATCCCAGATCTTTGGGTGTGAAACTTTTCTTCGCGTGTGTCCCTTTGCGCCGTAACCATGGAAAATCTTCATCATTTAACGGGATGCTCGGGTCAATATTCACTGTGAATGGAGCAATTTCATCAAACTTTTCATAATCTTCTGACTTGTCTGTCTTGTCATCCACTCCCAGGATGTTTCTCTTCCCAGAAAGAACTATGTGCCGCTTTGGCTCATCGTACGATGCATTCGCTTCCTTATCTTTTCTTTTTCTTGGCTTGGTAGACATGTCCTTCACATAGAAAACCTGTGCCACATCATTGGCTAGGACGAATGGTTCGTCTGCATATGCAAGATTGTTGAGATCCACTGTTGTCATTCCGTACTGCGGGTCTTCCGTTACCCCGGCTCGTGTCATATTGACCCATTTGCACCGAAACAAAGGGACCTTCAAACCACGTCGATAGTCAAGTTCCCGTATGTCCTGTATATAACCATAATATGTTTCCTTTCCCGTCTTGGTTTCTGCATCAAAGCGGACACCACTGTTTTGGTTGGTGCTCTTCTTATCTTGGGCGATCGTGTAAAATGTATTACCATTTATCTCGTACCCTTTAAAGTCATTATATTCGAAGATGGTAACTGGGACAGCAAATACAGGTCATCTTCAACAGAGGTGTCATGCATGGTACGTGTCTGCAACCAGCTGGCGAAACTCCTGGTTTGTTCACGTGTAATCCAGTCATCAGACCGCTCCGGGTGTTTGGAGCGTAGCAAATTCTTGTGTTCATCCATATACGGAGCCACCAAGGCGGAATTCTGTAGAACTATGTACTGTGCTTTAGTGAGAGAATGTCCGTCCATACATATTATTTGTTCCCCTCCTAGCGTGCCTTTTCCATCCAGTCTGCCCTTATGCCGCGATTCAGGAACACCAATCGGCTTAAGGTCAAGTCAATACAAAACTCAATGACCTCCTCATTTTGATGGCCCTTGGAGATGCTTCCTTCTGGCCTAGCACGGTTATGAACATATTTCTTTAAGACTCCCATGAACCTCTCAAAGGGGAACATATTGTGTAGAAATACAGGACCCAAAACGTTAATCTCTTCGCATAGGTGAACTAGGACGTGTGTCATGATGTTGAAGAAGGATGGTGGGAACACCAACTCAAAACTGACAAGACATTGCACCAAATCATTCTCTAACCTTGGTATGATTTCTGGATCGATTATCTTCTGAGAGATTGCATTCAGAAATGCACATAGCTTCACAATGGCTAATCGAACGTTTTCCGGTAGAAGCCCCCTCAATGCAACCGGAAGCAGTTGCGTCATAATCACGTGGCAGTCATGAGACTTTAGGTTCTAGAATTTTTTCTCTGCCATGTTTATTATTCCCTTTATATTCGACGAGAAGCCAGACGGTACCTTAATACTGAGCAGGCATTCAAAGAAGATTTCCTTCTCTTCTTTGGTAAGAGCGTAGCTTGCATGACCCTGATGTATGCCGTCTTTTCCGTGCATACGTTGCTGGTCCTCTCGTGCCTCAGGTGTATCTTTTGTCTTCCCATACACGCCCAAGAAGCCAAGCAGGGTCACACAAAGATTCTTCGTCACGTGCATCAGTTCGATTGCAGAGCGGACCTCTAGGTCTTTCCAATAGGGCAGGTCCCAAAATATAGATTTCTTCTTCCACATGGGTGCGCGTCCGTCAGTGTCATTCGGAACAGGTTGTCCACCAGGACCCTTTCCAAAGACCACCTTCAAATCCTTGACCATATCATGTACATCAGCACCAGTATGGTGGCGAGGTTTCATCCGGTGATCCGCCTCACCCTTGAAATGCTTGCCTTTCTTTCTTACGGGATGCCTGCTCGGAAGAAATCGACGATGTCCCAGGTACACATTCTTCTTACAATTAGCCAAATATATACTGTCGGTATCGTCCAAACAGTGTGTGCATGCACGGTATCCCTTGTTTGTCTGTCCTGAAAGGTTACTGAGAGCAGGCCAATCATTGATGGTCACGAACAACAACGCCTTTAGGTCAAATTATTCCCCCATGTGCTCATCCCACGCACGTACACCTGTTCCATTCCACAGTTGTAAGAGTTCTTCAACTAATGGCCTTAGGTACACATCAATGTCGTTGCCGGGTTGCTTAGGGCCTTGGATGAGCACTGGCATCATAATGAACTTCCACTTCATGCACAACCAAGGAGGAAGGTTATTTAAACATAGAGTCACAGGCCAGGTGCTATAGTTGCTGCTCTGCTCCCCAAAAGGATTAATGCCATCTGCGCTTAGACCAAACCATACGCTCCTTGCGTCATCTGCAAACTCCTCCCCGTATTTTCTTTCGATTTTTCTCCATTGCGACCCGTCAGCGGGAACTCTCAACTTTCCATCTTTCTTACGGTCTTCTCTATGCCATCGCATCGCCTTGGCATGCTCTTTGTTTTGGAACGAACATTTCGACCGTGGTCTTATAGGAGCATACCACATCACCTTGGCAGGAATCTTCTTCCTGGGGCGCTCGCCCTCGACATCACCAGGGTCATCGCGGCTGATCTTATAGCGCAATGCACCACATACCGGGCAAGCGTTCAAATCCTCGTACTCACAGCGGTAGAGGATGCAATCATTAGGGCATGCATGTATCTTCTGCACCTCTAACCCTAGAGGGCAGACAGCCTTCTTTGCTTCGTACGTACTCTTGGGCAATTTGTTGTCCTTTGGAAGCATATCCTTTATCATTAACAGCAACTTTCCAAATCCCTTGTCAGATACACCATTCTCTGCCTTCCATTGCAGCAATTCCAGTGTGGTGCCCAACTTTTTCTTGTCACCTACGCAATTCGGGTACAACAATATTTTGTGATCCTCTAACATGCGCTGCAACTTCTTCTTCTCCAAATCACTTGCGCAGTTTCTCTTTGCATCGGCAATGGCCCTACCTAGATCATCAACGGGCTCATCTGATGCCTCTTCTTCAGCTTCTTCCCGCATTGCCGGCTCAGCTTCTTCCTGCATTACCGGCTCAGCTTCTTCCCCCATTGTTGTATCATCGTATTCAGGGAACCCATGGCCAGGATAGATGTCGTCATCCTGTTCTTCTTCATTGTCTTCCATCATAACCCCTCTTTCTCCATGCTTGATCCAAACATTATAGTGGGGCATGAAACCGGACTTAAACAGGTGGACGTGAATGGTTCTTGACGTAGAGTAATTGTGACCATTCTTACAGCGAGCACATGGACAAGGCATAAAACCATCCGCCCGCTTGTTTGCCTCAGCCACAAGCAGAAAAGTATGCACGCCCTCAACAAACTGGGGAGAGCATCAGTCATCGTACATCGATTGCCGGCTCATCTTCATTACACAACACCGAATAGACCAAATTAATACAAGTTCATACATAAAGTTCATACAACACTTAAATGCAAAAAACAAATAACTCTCTAGCTAAAGCATTTAAATGCAACAACAAATACGATCAAGATCGCAACTAAGGTAACAATGGATCCAACAGCATAATGATACCAAGCCTCACTATCGATGGCATATTTTCTAATCTTT
Source organism: Triticum dicoccoides (assembly GCF_002162155.2). Classification (NCBI taxonomy): domain Eukaryota; kingdom Viridiplantae; phylum Streptophyta; class Magnoliopsida; order Poales; family Poaceae; genus Triticum; species Triticum dicoccoides. Next base: position 518,107,765 of record NC_041388.1, read on the forward strand.
CTAATCTTCAAGCGCATTTTCTCCATCTTGATCTTGTGATCATCGACGACATCGGCAACATGCAACTCCAGTTCCATCTTCTCCCCCTCAATTCTTTTCAATTTTTCTTTTAAGTACTTGTTTTCTCTTTCAACTAAATTTAACCTCTCGACAATAGGGTCGGTTGGAATTTCCGGTTCACATACCTCCTAGACAAAATTTCTATGTCAACTTGATGGGCATAATTTGTCATAAACACGAAATGCAACTAGTTTTAAAAGAGAATATATATACCACATCCGAATCATAACAAGGACGAGGGCCGACGGGGACGGATATCAAAACCATGGCACTATATGTATAACAAACAACGTACGGGTAAGATAATTAGACGAGTAACTATATATCCAAATCACACAAACATCAATTTTTATATAAAATTTCATGAACAAGAGGCTCACCACAAGGTGGTGCCGGCGACGGGACGGTGCGGGCGATCGATGGTGGTTACGACGGAGATTTAGAAGGCACTAAGTAAACCACACCTACATATGCAAACTAAGTGTTATTTTTGACCTCAAATTGCATATAAATCAAATACTAGCACATATATATATATCCTCCCAAATTACTAAACTCACAAATTAATCACTATATAAAGCATTGCAAGAGCTAATCTAGCAATGAGAGATGAAAGGACAAAGTTGCTAACCTTTGTGATCATTTGAATGGATGGGGGCCTTCAAATCTTGACAAATTTTGGGCAAAATGTGTGATGAGCTCGAGAGGAAGAGGGGAAGAACAGAGAGGAGAGGGGAAAGGGGAAGAACAGAGCGAGCTCGGGTGGACGAAGGGTTTACGTAGGATGACCTTTAGTACCGGTTCGTGCCAAGAACCGGTACTAAAGGGGCTGGAGGGGCCCCAGTCTGACAACATCCTGCCACCACTCTCATTAGTACCGGTTCGTGGCACGAACCGGTGCTAAAGGTTCGCCACGAACCGGTACTAATGAAAGCAGCCCGGCTAGCCGTTTGAACCGGCACTAATGTATACATTAGTGCCGGCTCAAATACAAACCGGCACTAATGTGCTTCACGTTTGACCCTTTTTCTACTAGTGCACCCTGCCCAGTCTGCATCAGAATAAGCAGTAACAAGTAGAGATGGAGACTTGGTAATTTGAAGTCCAAGTCCTTCAGAAAACTTAAGATACCTTAAAATCCTCTTAACTGCAGTCCAGTGAGTTGTTCTAGGTGCATGTAAATACTGACATACCTTATTCACAGAGTAAGAAATATCAGGACGTGTAAGAGTCAGATATTGTAAAGCACCCACAACACTTCTATAATTTGTTGCATCCTCTGATCCAAGTGCTTCTCCACTCTCAACTGTAAGTTTTTCAAAAGTTGAAATTGGTGTACTCACAGGTTTGCAATTGTGCAGTCCTACTCTCTTGAGTATATCAGCAGTGTACTTCTCCTGCGTAAGAAGAATACCATCTTTGACTCGGTTGACCTCTATGCCAAGAAAGTAGTGAAGATCACCCAAGTCCTTGAGAGCAAATTCCAACTTTAGATCTTTAAGCAAACAAGTGGCGGCCTCTGAACTGGAGCTTGCAACAATTATATCATCAACATAAACAAATACAAATACAGTGATCTTGTCTTTATGATAAAAGAACAATGAAGTATCAGCTTTAGATGGTGTGAATCCAAGTTGTTGCAACTGCATGCTTAACCTTGAGTACCAAGCTCTTGGGGCCTGTTTCAAACCATACAAACCTTTATCCAACTTACAAACATAATGTGGTGTGCTTTGATTCTCATATGCAGGTGGCTGCCGCATGAACACTTCTTCCTCAAGAACACCATGAAGAAACGCGTTCTGAACATCTAGCTGCCGTAAACTCCATCCTCTGGAAACAGCAATAGACAATACAAGTCGAATAGTAGCTGCCTTAACAACAGGACTAAAAGTATCTTCATAATAAATGCCAAATCTCTTCTTAAAACCTTTGGCAACTAATCTAGCCTTGTATCTGTCTATACTTCCATCAGATTTTCTTTTTATCTTATATACCCATTTGCAGTCTATAACATTGCTACCTTGCCTTGAGGGTACTAAGTGCCAAGTTCTATTTTTCATGAGTGCATCATATTCTTTATCCATAGCCTCCTTCCAATCTTTATGTGCTAGAGCATCATGCAAATTATTTGGTTCACCAACAGTACTAAGAAAAACACGTTTGCCTCTGTCATACCTAATCGTACCATCAGTACACTCTTTATGTTTGACGATACCTGACTTTGACCTGGTGTGACAACGAGGAGCCGGAAAACGAGCTGCTGATGTAGGGGCAGAATGATCCACAGAAGATCCCAGCGCCGGATCTAAGGAAGATTCTGCACCGGCTGCTGTGCCTCACGCCTCGGCTGTCTCCCTGTCGCCAGCCGCACCCGTCACGTCATCCTGCGAACAAGTGGCACTCGGTGATAGGCACGCGCTCGCCCGCGGTGATAAGCGCTTGTCTGCGCCGCATGGTGATAAGCGCTCGCTCGCGCCTGGACTAGCGGGCTCCACCCGGTGGGGGCTGTCGACCACGCGTGCGTCGGCACCCGCTCCTGGGCTGGCAGCCTCGTCCAACCGCGCATCAGGACAGGTGGGGTCCACCTGGTCGGCCACCTGCGCACAAGACGCATGCAGAGGAGAGCGATCCTCCTGGGATCGCGCACCGCCAGGGACAGATGCGCTGACGCGAGGATCAGGTTGGGATCCAGTGCCGCTGCCAGCAGGATTAGCATGGGATCCCGTGCATGTCTCGTCCTGATCTGTACTCATAAAATGACGGCCAAAATCTGCAGAATCACAATTTTCATTGGAATTTTTCACAAGGTCAGCATTATTTAATTCACCCCCATGATCTGGAAGAAGAGCTATTTCAGCACGGAGAAGGGCTCCTGCGTTTGGATGAAGCTTGGCAAATGGAAAGAGATTTTCATCAAAAACAACATCTCGAGAAATATAGATACGTCCAGTAGCAACTTCTAGACACTTATAGCCTTTTTGAAGATTACTATAGCCAAGAAAAACACATTGAGTGGAACGAAACTCAAGTTTATGACGATTGTAAGGACGAAGATTGGGGTAGCATGCACACCCAAAAGTTTTGAGAGAATTGTAATCTGGTTTTTGATTATAGAGACGTTCCAAAGGAGTAGAATTGGCGATGACTTTGCTAGGCAAACGATTAATAAGATATGTGGCAGTGATGAAAGCTTCATCCCAATATTTGAGAGGCATAGAAGCATGAGCAAGTAAAGACATACCAACTTCAACAATATGACGATGTTTTCTCTCTGCAGAGCCATTCTGTTGATGAGCATGAGGACAAGACACATGGTGTGCAATACCAATACTACGAAAGAAAGAGTTGAGGTTCTCATACTCCCCTCCCCAGTCACTTTGGACTGTTAAAATTTTTCTGGCAAAGTGTCTTTCAACAAGTTTTTGAAACTCTTGGAATATGGAGAAAACTTCAGATTTATACTTGAGTAAATAAATCCAAGTAAACTTTCTATAATCATCAATGAAACTGACATAATATTTTTTTTCGTCCAAAAGAATCACGGGCATGGCCCCATACATCACTGAAAATAAGCTCTAAAGGAGCACGAGAAACACTACTTGACCTAGGATAGGGAAGTTGGTGACTCTTGGCACATTGACAAGCTTCACAAACTGAATCACTAAGAGAACTAGGAGACAAAGAAAAATTGCCTTTATTGATAACTTGCTTAACAATGACGGAAGAAGGATGTCCTAATCGTTGATGCCACCTTACCAAAGAGGGCTTGATGACGGAGTAGACCCGACGACGCTTGCGACTAAGTGCATCGGATGTGATGGGGTAGAGGCGTCCAATGCATCTACCATGGTGTAGGAGTTCCCTCATTGCCCGATCCTTTATAAAAAAAGTAACGAGGGTGAGTTTCAAAGAAGACATTATTATCAGTGGCTAAACGAGACATAGAAGCAAGGTTTTTGTCTGCTTGAGGGACATGAAGAACATCTTTCAGAACTAGATCACGTTTAAGCATATGTGAATTAATAAAAGCTTGACCAATGTGTTGGATATCCATACCTCCACCGCTTGCGGTGTGAATCTGATCATTGCCGTGATATTTTTCACGGAGAGCGAGCTGCTCTAGCTCACTTGTAACATGATCCATGGCGCCGGAATCAACATACCACACGCCATCTCCTCCTTGCTCACGCATGGCTGCAACAACATGTGTAGCATCGGGAATGTGGTCCTCATCGAAGCGGTGCCAGCAGTCCATAACCTCGTGGCCGGCCTTCTTGCAGAATTGGCAGCGAGGGCGACCACGAGAGGAAGAGGAGGGGCGGTGGCTAGTGTTGTTGTTGAAGCCACCACCCCCTGATCTGTTGCCAGAGGTGTTGTAGTTGCCGCCTCTAGCGTTGCTGTAGTTGTTGGTGTGGCCGCTATCCTGGGAGTTGTTGCGCTCGCGCCCACCACCGCGTTGCGCGTGGTGACCGCGCCCACGGCCGCGGCCACGTGAGACGGTGTTGGCGGAGGATTGACGGAAGCTGGCGCCATGAAGGAGGCTGAGGCGGGCGTCGAAGCTCAGGAGCTGGCTATATAGCTCCTGGACAGTGATCGGCTCCACCTGAGCTGCAAGGGCCGAGACTACTGGATTGTAGTCCATGTCCAGCCCGGCCAAGATCTTGGACACGATCTCCAGATCGGAGAGCGCGGCAAATGTGCAGGCAACTTCATCTGTGAGGCTCTTAATCTTTCCAAGATATTCGGCCATAGTCATGTTACCTTTTTGAAGATTCGTAAGCTCGATGCGGGTATTGATAGCTTGTGCTTGGCTCTGGGCAACGAACATGTCATGGATTGCGTGCCAGACATTAGTCGGCCTCTGCAGCGTGGCGACTTGGGCAAGAATGTCGCGGGAGAGGGAGCCCATCAAGTAGCCTTGGAGCTGTTGCTGCTGTGCAAACCAGAGGGATCTCGCAAAGTTCAGTACCTATTCTTCTTTGCCGTCCTTGGTGATGGTGAGGGTGGCCGGTGGTGCCGGACTCTTCGCGTCGAGATGATGCTCCATCTGCGCGCCCTTGATTTGTGGTAGGATGATGGCCTTCCAGAGCAGGAAGTTGCCCCTCGTCAGCTTCTCTTGCGGCGGCGATCCGAGGAAGGAGGTGGTGGGGTTGGCGGTGGATGATGACGCAAACGTGGAGGAGGATGAGGTGGTGAGCGCACCCATGGTGCTGGGCGTTATGGATGCGGAGGTGGTGGAGATGGCTGCGGTCGCCTGGTAGCTAGATGCGATCTCTATCCAATCTATCGAGGAAGAGGCTCTGTTACCATGTAAAAGGTTGATGGAAGCGTTGAACCCTTTGCTCGGGCCGCGGTTTGTATATATATGCTATAGGCCGTGGCTTACAAGAACCGATCGAGAGAAGATCGACCGGGATTGTTACAGGAGGTTGGAAGAGATAAAACAGAAGAAGAGATAGAAAGAGATACAAAGTTAAACAACTTTCCTATCTCTATACAATATCTTCTAACATGGAGGAGCCAGCTGCGGGCAGAGAGGACCCGGTGGAGAGGCTGCTGACTGCTGCGTATGCTCCTCGATCTGGATCTGCGCCGTCGCCGACGAGATGTAAAGAGACGAGATTGTGGGAATCGGAGTGGGGTGCAAGTTGGAAACGATGGTGCGCTTTGAGATTCGTTTTGACAGGTGTCAAGTGGGGAGGTGGGTCTCCAGATTGGGTGTGTACGACCCAAGTCGTATAGGATTATTTTCCGTCGTCACTGTTTGCACCCTGACCTCGTGCGTGTCTTGCGGCGGTGGTCCTCGATTGATCTCGTCCTGGGAGCATGGGGGTAGGGACCCCATCGTTCGCACCGGCTCTTTGGAGCCGGCAACCAACGGATCTGACCAGGGGTTCCGCCTCTAGCCGGGTGCGGGCTTCGTTTAGCCGAATTTGATCCGTGAGCACTTCGTTGGCCCACACGGATTAGTGCAGCGTCTGGTTCACCGTGGCACGACTAGTCGGTGGTTGCGATGTTCTAGCCCTGTTGATCTTCGAGCAACATGTCGCCGATTTGCTTCATGTCGGCCTCCTTGATCTGAACACTGACGAGTTCCGGTCTTCCTCAAGGACATTTCCACAGTTTGTCGCATGACGTCACTAGATATCTTGATCGGAATCGTGGCATCATGAGGCCATGTCATGAAGCTCCGCTTTCTTGTTACTTCCATGGGACATGTCTACATATAGATTTCTATGGTATGGACAAAGGTGAAGAAAGTTATGGCGGTTGTGATCGGAGGTCTGCAATTGCGGATAGGTATTTTGGTTGCAATGAAGACTGGCTGCATAGGTTCTTAATTACTGTGTGTCGGGTGTTTGGAGACTTGCAGCAGCGGCCTTGTCAAGAGGGGGAGGCAGCACAGGTGGACTGCATTTCGTACCTTCTTCACGGAGAAAACCCAATTTCTTCGACCGGGTGACGACAAAGTTTGTGCATTGTTTCCTTGAAGGCGTTACTTTTGGAAAATCTCTTATGTAGTCCAGGTGTTGTATTCGATGGTGGTTTAAGTGTTGCTATTGCAAGTGTTTCATCACCACGACGGGGGGTTTGTTTTCTTTCTCACTTTTTTAATTTATTTTTGGTTGTGTGCATTCTTGATGTTTTTGGACATCATGTTGTTGCAAAGCCTGGGTGTAATTGGTATCTTCGCAATATTAATATATTTCCTTTATCGGAAAAAGGTCTAAGTCAATTGATATTTAACCAAGTCTCAAGTCTCAATCAAGTGACATGCAAGAGAGAAAAAGAAAAAAACTGTTTTTTTGCACGAATCTCAATGTAAGATCTCACGGATATAGTATCGACTGAGACTTTGTTAAGTCTCAGTAGCAAGACTGCAATGTAATTTCATTTCATTCAAATAAATATGAAGGTATTTGTCTAACCTTGATTGTTTGGAAGAAGAAATAAAAACATTATGGTGCTGGTCAATGGCTAGTCATCCTCTATATAGCTACAGACCATTGCAGATACACTCTCTTAATTTATCAGACACATCTCAGGCAATATTCTTAAGAAACACGAGACACAAGTAAATGCATTAGAAGCGAAGAAAATATATTAGTCTATTGATCTAACATACTTTTCTGCATACAACCGACATGGTTATTGATCCAGTTGCCAAAATAGAACGACTACGCCTCCCATGCAGAAGGTCAGTGAACTCAGAGAGAACAAGGTAGCAATATCCAAAGTCCTGTAAGCTATCTTCCGAAGTAGTAGATTCCTGTAAGATATTTCGATTAACATACTTAGTTGTGTCCATTTGGTAGTAGGTTAGATGAATTGTACTTGTTTTTTTAACTAATAATTCATAAAGGGGTCTCTTTCAGAAAACAATTCCGTTAGTGTAATGGCTGAAAGACATCAACGTTCGGGAAAATTGCGGCTACCACCGCTATCTCCATGTGACCATGTCCACTTCTTCACACCATCTGCATGAACCACATTGGAGCTCGTACACATCTGTAAATCAACCAGCACACATCCAATTTCTATAATAAATCAACCATGAAGAGTAGCCCCACTCTCTCTTAAAAATCCCCGATCTATCTGCTCTCCTTCCTCACCCATGCCAACCTCCTTTTCCTTAAAAAAGAAGACTACCATATTTAAAATATTCGTCATGTATTTACTTATTTTAATTCAGGCTAGAACAACACATTCTGTTGTTGTTATCTTTCAGTAACAAATGAGGTATTCTAGGCACAAAATAAAAGAATAATTAGATCATGGTTTGTTTGATATGTTTTGTTCTATCTGTAACCATGAAAATTCAAGATATTTTTTATGCTCATGTTAAGCATAATCATGCGTGTATATAAGATGCTTGTAATAAGTTATATCAGTATGGAATATTGCACTAAAAATGATTTTCCAATAGTTATTTTCTCCTTCTTAGAAGGCAACATAAATATAGACATGCATATTGGTAGCTATCTCAAAAAACAATCAACAACTTAAAAAAAATATAGACATGCATATTGGTAGCTAGCGCCTGTTTTATAGTATATAGCTACTTCATGCAATAGATATAGACTTAACTCTTCATATTTGATGGATACTGCAAAAAGTCACTTTGGTGGACGGGTGCATTGGAGCCCTATATTTCAAATAATGTCAAAATGGTATTTTTGAAGTTTCAAAATTCCAAAATTAATTCCACATGTTCATATGGATGTATGTTACACATGTGCAAATTCTGAAGATGAGATAAGTAACCATGTGAGTTACACAGAAATGACAAAAACATGATTTTGGAAAGATGAACAGTACATGTATTATTCACTATTGAGAAATCGTCATTTTGTCATTTTTGTATAGCTCACATGTTTACTTATCTCATCACCAAACTTTACACATGTGTAATATCGATCCATATGATCATGTAGAGTTATTATTGGGATTTTGTGAAATTTTAAATGTGATTTTTAAACTATTTAAAATAAAGTCCTCCAATGCACCCATGTTTCAAAAATCCACTCTCATGGACACTACAACAACATTCGACCATGCTGGCAATAATAAAAAGTAAATTTAAGCACCACACCAAATCTTATCCTCCGTGTATAACTTCTGTAGTCTAGCCTGCATGCTCTGCCCCTTCGCCAAAATCAAGTCATCTAGTTACAGTTGTAAGCATAAAATCAATATAACTGAGCAAAACAAAGACCGGTGAACTATTGGAAGTTTAGTCGGTTTTCTAGTGGTCTTTTTTGTGGAATCGTCATTGGCCTAAAAAAGATCAAATAAGGCGATGAAAATTAAAATTAAAACAAGGAGATAGAACAAAATAAATTGAGAAAACTTACATTATATAGATCCATTTCTTCGACGGATTCAGATGGAATTGTTACTGTCTTGGAGAAAACCAACTTAATTTATATACAGGGAAAATTCAAGGGATGTACAGGAAAATTTCTTGTTTCGTACTTCCTCCGTAAACTAATATAAGAACGTTTAGATCACTAAAATAGTGATCTAAACAATCTTATATTAGTTTAGAGATCACTTACATGTTAGCAAAAGGAGGCACAATGTTATGGAAAACCATCAGCACATGGAGGAGAAGTACGTGTCTTTACACACGCATTGATCGGTACGTACGGAAAGACAGGAACACGGAGTAAGAGCGTCTCACCGGCGGCGGCCAAGTCCGGGCGCCAACTCACGTCCCCTTTGCGCTGCTGCTGCACAGGTTTGTGTAGGTACACCATGCACCAGCAGTTGGCGGCGCACTCCTCAGCGTTCCGCTGCCGTCGTTAAGCGGCAGCTTTTCTCACACATTTTTTTTAGAGAAAATGGCATCAACCGAGCTTAAGATGGGGCTCGAGCCTAGCTCAACTTTGAATTAACAAAGCCGTCAAACGGCTAGGATTACAAGCACACGCTCTCAGGCAAAGAGAAGGAAATACACGGCAAGAAGATACACAAACGATGGACAACATCACACTAAACCTCTCACACAGCAATTGACAAGGCACATTCATGCTCGGGGTCATCAAGGAACTATCCCCGCAGCCGCTGACACACGCCGATGCACCCATGGTCGGCTCTGCACCAGCACCCATGGTCACTCTCCACCCCGCCGCTCTCTGCGCTCTGAACTGCCGAGTCACTTGCACTATGGGACGGGCACCGCCGCGATGCAGATGCCTTCATGCAATCGACGGCCATGACTGCAGGATGATCTGTCCGTCGTTGTCGACGATTGTTGTCTTGATTGCCGTATCCGCGCGGCAAAGCTGATGAGCCAGAAACCTCTTTCGAGGTATTGCACAACAAAGATGGTGATGTCGAGTTCGGGAACATAGATCGCCTGAAGCAGCACGATTGGGATGGGCGACGGGCTCCTGGTTTTTATGGGCGTTGGGTACATGTATCGATATATGAGTTTGTACTGGGTGTTGCCTATATATTTGTGTTGCATGTATTATGTATATTATGGCACACCTTTTAGTTGTGTATAGTTGAGGTTAAGGCCTATCTGTACTTATATATAGGTGCGTCGGCACTACGTCAATACAACGACTATTGTATTGCCAAATTGTCCTTCTCCATGGTATCAGATCTGAAGGTCCTGACCTAGGGCAAAGCCACCACCGCCGCGCTCCTCCCGCGCGCGCTGCCGCAAGCCCCTCCGTTCCCCACCTCTGCCGCACCCCGCCGCCGCCGCGCCGTCCCCCTCCCATGTCGTCGCCGCCTGCTTCCGCCACCCCGTCGCGTGCCCTCCCGCTGCGCCGCCTCATCCCACCCGTCGCCGCTGCCGTCCTCCCTCCTACCGCAGCCGCGCCCCCGCAGCCGCCGCTCCTCTCACCGTTGCTGCCCCCGTGCCTCTCTCTCCCAACAACAAAAAAACCTAACCCTAGCCCCGCCGCGCCATGGACACCCCGAGTTCCTACACCACCCGCTCGTCGAACCCCTTCGCCGACCCAGAGCCCTCCGCCGCCACCATCCGTGACCTGAACATTGAGTCCTGGGTCCCCATTCGCCTCGACAGCTCCAACACGTCGTACTACGCGTGGAAGACCTACTTCAATCTCATATTCCGCGAGTACTATCTCACCGGGCACATCGACGGTTCTGTGGACGGTGACTACATGAAGGGCGCACCGGAGTGGTCCGCCATTGAGGCCACGCTCATCCGATGGTTCTACAAAACCGTCTCGGAGGGCATCTTCCACACGGTTGTCGCCGAGGACGACGATGCCTATGATACCTCTCCAACGTATCTATAATTTCTGATTGTTCCATACTATTATATTATTTGTTTTGGATGTTTAATGGGCTTTATTATACACTTTTATATTATTTTTGGAACTAACCTACTAACCCAAGGCACAATGCAAATTGCTGTTTTTTTGCCTATTTCAGTGTTTCGCAGAAAAGGAATATCAAACGGAATCCAAACGGAATGAAACCTTCGGGAGAGTTATTTTTGGAAAAAACATGATCCACGAGACTTGGAGTGGACGTCAAGAAAGAAGCGAGGAGGCCACGAGGCAGGGAGGCACGCCTGCCCCCTCGTGGGCCCCTCGCAGCTCCACCGACCTACTTCTTCCTCATATATATATATATATATATATATATATATATATATATATATATATATATATATATATATATATAGACACACACCCCAAAAACATCGAGGTGCACCACGAAACCTTATTTCCACCACGCAACCTTCTGTACCCAAGAGATCCCATCTTGGAGCCTTTTCCGGAGCTCCGCGGAGGGGAAATCAATCACAGAGGGCTTCTACATCAACACCATAGCCTCTCCGATGATGTGTGAGTAGTTTACCACAAGCCTTCGGGTCCATACTTATTAGCTAGATGGCTTCTTCTCTCTCTTTGGATCTCAATACAAAGTTCTCCTCGATCTTCTTGGAGATCTATTTGATGTAATTCTTTTTGCGGTGTGTTTGTCAAGATCCGATGAATTGTGGGTTTATGATCAAGATTATCTATGAACAATATTTGATTCTTCTCTGAAATCTTTTATGTATGATTTGTTATCTTTGCAAGTCTCTTCGAATTATCAGTTTGGTTTGGCCTAGTAGATTGATCTTTCTTGCAATGGGAGAAGTGCTTAGCTTTGGGTTCAATCTTGCGGTGTCCTTTCCCAGTGACAGTAGGGGCAGCAAGCCACATATTGTATTGTTGCCATCGAGGATAGCAAGATAGGGTTTTCATCATATTGCATGAGTTTATCCCTCTACATCATGTCATCTTGCTTAAGGCGTTACTCTGTTTTCATTAACTTAATACTCTACATGCATGCTGGATAGCGGTCGATGAGTGGAGTAATAGTAGTAGATGCAGGCAGGAGTCGGTCTAGTTGTCTCGGACGTGATGCCTATATACATGATCATACCTAGATATTCTCATAACTATGCTCAATTCTGTCAATTGCTCAACAGTAATTTGTTCACCCACCGTAAAATACTTATGCTCTCGAGAGAAGCCACTAGTGAAACCTATGGCCCCCGGGTTTATCTTCATCATATTAATCTAATAATACTTAGTTATTTTCTTTGCTTTTACTTTGCTTTTATTTTACTTTTCATCTTTATCACAAAAATACCAAGAATAATATCTTATCATATCTATCAGATATCATTCTTGTAAGTGGCCGTGTAGGGATTGACAACCCTTTATTGCGTTGGTTGCGAGGATTTATTTGTTTTGTGCAGGTGCGAGGGACTCGCACGTAGCCTCCTACTGGATTGATACCTTGGTTCTCAAAAACTGAGGGAAATACTTACGCTACTTTGCTGCATCATCCCTTCCTCTTCCGGGAAAACCAACGCAGTGCTCAAGAGGTAGCAAGAAGGATTTCTGGCGCCGTTTCCGGGGAGGTCTACAGAAAAGTCAATATACCAAGTACCCATCACAATCCCTACTCCTTGAATTAACATCAATCAATGGGCATCTCCATAGCCCATTGATTAGCCTCGTTGATGTGAGACTTTCTCCTTTTTGTCTTCTCCACATAACCCCCCTCATTATATTCTATTCCACCCATAGTGCTATGTTCATGGCTCGCGCTCATATATTGCGGGGAAGTTTATAGGTTTGAGATTACTAAAGTATGAAACAATTTCTTGTCTTGTCATCAGGGTTGTGCATGATGAGAGCATTCCTGTGTGACGAAAATGGAGCATGACTAAACTATATGATTTTGTACGTATGAACTTTCTTTGGCCATGTTATTTTGAGAAGACATAATTGCTTTGTTAGTGTGCTTGAAGTATTATTATTTTTCTGTCAATATGAACTTTTGTCTTGAACCTTACGGATCTGAATATTCATACCACAATTAAGAAGAATTACATTAAAATTATGCCAAGTAGCACTCCGCATCAAAAATTCTGTTTTTATCATTTACCTACTCGAGGACGAGCAGGAATTAAGCTTGGGGATGCTTGATACGTCTCCAACGTATCTATGATTTTTGATTGCTCCATGCTATATTATCTACTGTTTTGGATAGTATTGGGCTTTATTATCCACTTTTATATTATTTTTGGGACTAACCTATTAACCGGAGGCCCAGACCAGAATTGCTGTTTTTTGCCTGTTTTAGGGTTTCAAAGAAAAGGAATATCAAACGGAGTCCAAATGGAATGAAACCTTCGGGAACGTGATTTTCTCAACGAACAAGACCCGGGAGACTTGGACCCTACGTCAAGACACAAAAGAGGAGGCCACGAGGTAG
>NC_041388.1:518121361-518142037 GCF_002162155.2 Triticum dicoccoides
GTGGGGCCCCTGTTGCTCCACCGACGTACTCCTTCCTCCTATATATATACCTGCGTACCCCCAAATGATCAGATACAGAGCCAAAACCCTAATTCCACCGCCGCAACTTTCTGTTTCCACGAGATCCCATCTTGGGGCCTGTTTCGGAGCTCCGCCGGAGGGGGCATCGATCACGGAGGGCTTCTACATCAACACCATAGCCCCTCCAATGAAGTGTGAGTAGTTCACCTCAGACCTACGGGCCCATAGTTAGTAGCTAGATGGCTTCTTCTCTCTTTTTGGATCTCAATACAATGTTCTCTTGTGGAGAACTATTTGATGTAATCTTCTTTTTGCGGTGTGTTTGTTGAGACCAATGAATTGTGGATTTATTCAAGTCTATCTATGAACAATATTTGAATCTTCTCTGAATTCTTTTATGTATGATTGGTTATCTTTGCAAGTCTCTTCCAATTATTAGTTTGATTTGGCCTGCTAGATTGATCTTTCTTGCAATGGGAGAAGTGCTTAGCTTTGGGTTCAATCTTGCGGTGTCCTTTCCCAGTCACAGTAGGGGCAGCAAGGCACGTATTGTATTGTTGCCATCAAAGATAACAAGATGGGGTTTTCATCATATTGCATGATTTTATCCCTCTACATCATGTCATCTTGCTTAAGGCGTTACTCTGTTTTCGTTAACTTAATACTCTAGATGCATGCTGGATAGCGGTCGATGAGTGGAGTAATAGTAGTAGATGCAGGCAGGAGTCGTTCTACTTGTCTCGGACGTGATTCCTATATACATGATCATACCTAGATATTCTGATAACTATGCTCAATTCTGTCAATTGCTCAACAGTAATTTGTTCACCCACCATAGAATACTTATGCTCTCAAGAGAAGCCACTAGTGAAACCTATGGCCCCCGGGTCTATCTTCATCATATTAATCTCCTAATACTTAGTTATTTACTTTGCTTTTATTTTACTTTGCATCTTTATCACAAAATACCAAAAATATTATCTCCTAATATCAGATCTCTCTCTTGTAAGTGGCCGTGTAGGGATTGACAATTCCTTATCGTGTTGGTTGCGAGGATTTATTTGTCTTGTGCAGGTGCCAGGGACTCGCGCGTAGACTCATACTGGATTGATACCTTGGTTCTCAAAAACCGAGGGAAATACTTATGGTACTTTATTGCATCATCCCTTCCTCTTCGGGGAAAACCAACGCAGTGCTCAAGAGGTAGCACACCCCCCCCCCCCGCGCCTCCCGAGCAGCCGCAAGGTGGCAGGGGCCGGTGCAGCCGGCGGGGCGGTGGGGGCCGCCATCGACATGAAGGAAATATGCCCTAGAGGCAATAATAAAGTTGTTATTTATATTTCCTTATATCATGATAAATGTTTATTGTTCATGCTAGAATTGTATTAACCAGAAACTTAGTACATGTGTGAATACATAGACAAAACAGAGTGTCCATAGTATGCCTCTACTTGACTAGCTCGTTAATCAAAGATGGTTAAGTTTCCTGACCATAGACATGTGTTGTCATTTGATGAACGGGATCACATCATTAGAGAATGATGTGATGGACAAGACCCATCCGTTAGCTTAGCATGAATGATCATTTAGTTTTATTGCTATTGCTTTCATCATGACTTATACATGTTCCTCTAACTAAGAGAATATCCAACTCCTGGATACCAGAGGAACAACTTGTGTGCTATCAAACGTCACAACGTAACTGGGTGATTATAAATATGCTCCGTAGGTGTCTCCGATGGTGTTTGTTGAGTTGGCATAGATCGAGACTAGGATTTGTCTCTCCGTGTATCAGAGAGGTATCTCTGGGCCCTCTCGGTAATGCACATCACTATGAGCCTTGCAAGCAATGTGACTAATGAGTTACTTGCAGGATGATGCATTATGGAATGAGTAAAGAGACTTGCCGGTAACGAGATTGAACTAGGTATGGTGATACAGACAATCGAATCTTGGACAAGTAACATACCGATGACAAAGGGAACAATGTATGTTGTTATGCGGTTTGACCGATAATGATCTTCGTAGAATGTGTAGGAACCAATATGAGCATCCAGGTTCCGCTAATGTTTATTGATCGGAGATGAGTCTCGGTCATGTCTACATAGTTCTCGAACCCGTAGGGTCCGCATGCTTAACGTTCGATGATGATCGGTATTATGAGTTTATGTGTTCTGATCTACCGAAGGTAGTCCGGAGTCCCGGATGTGATCGCGAACATGACGAGGAGTCTCGAAATGGTCGAGACATAAATATTGATATATTGGAAGGCTATGTTTGGACACCAGAATGGTTTCGGATAAGTTCGGGCAATTACCGGAATACCAGGGGGTTACCGGAACCCCCCGGGGAGTCAATGGCCCTTAATGGGCCATGGTGGGAGAGAGAAGGAGGCAGCCAAGTGGGGGCGCCCCCCAAGCCCAATCCGAATTGGGGAGGGGGCCGGCCCCCCTTTCCTTCTCTCCTTCTCCCTCTTCCTTCTTCTCCTACTCTAACTAGGGAAAGGGGGGAAACCTACTCCTACTAGGAGTAGAAATCCCCCTTGGGCGCGTCATAGAGAGGACCAGCCCTCCCTTCCTCCACTCCTTTATATACGGGGGAGGGGGCACCCCAGAGACACACAAGTTGACAGTTGTCTTAGCCGTGTGTGGTTCCCCCCTCCACAAATTTCCACCTCGGCCATATTGTTGTAGTGCTTAGGCGAAGCCCTGCGTCGGTAACTTCATCATCACCGTCATCACGCCATCGTGCTGACAAAACTCTCCCTCGGCCACAACTGGATTAAGAGTATGGGGGACGTCATCAAGCTGAACGGCATATTGCGGAGGTGTCGTGCATTCGGTACTTGATCGGTTGGATTGCGAAGACGTTCGACTACATCAACCGCGTTTCATAATGCTTCTTATTTCGGTCTACGTGGGTACGTAGATATACTCTCCCCTTCTTATTGTTATGCATCTCCTAGATAGATCTTGCGTGATCGTAGGATTTTTTTGAAATACTGCGTTCCCCAACAGTGGTATCAGAGCCAGGTCTATGCGTAGATGTTATATGCATGAGTAGAACACATATGAGTTTTGTGTGTGGGTATATACATATTGCTTGCCATCACTAGTTGATTCTTGATTTAGCAATATTGTTGGATGAAGCGGCTCAGACCGACATTACGCGTACGCTTACGCGAGACTGGTTCTATCGATGTGCTTCGCACACAGGTGGCTAGTGGGTGTTTATTTCTCCAACTTTAGTTGAATCTGATTCAATGAACAGGGTTCTTTCTGAAGATCAAAAAGCAATCACTATACCGCGTTTTGGTTTTTGATGCGTATGTAAGAACGGTTCTTGCTAAGCCCGTAGCAGCCACGTAAAACTTGCAACAACAAAGTAGAGGACGTCTAACTTGTTTTTGCAGGACATGTGGTGATGTGATATGGTCAAGACATGATTATATAGATTGTTGTATGAGATGATCATGTTTGTAACACAGTTATCGGCAACTGGCAGGAGCCATATGGTTGTCGCTTTATTGCATAAGATGGAAGTGCCATATAATTGCTTTACTTTATCGCTATGCAATAGCAATAGTTGCAAAAGCAATAGTTGGCGAGATGACCATGTGACGACACATTGATAAAGATCAAGATGATGGAGATCTTGGTGTCATGCCGGTGACGATGGAGATCATGATGGTACTTTGAAGATGGAGATCGAAGGCACAAGATGATGATGGCCATATCATGTCACATATTTTGATTGCATGTGATGTTTATCTTTTATGCATCTTATTTTTCTTAGTACGACGGTAGCATTATGAGATGATGCCTTACTAAAATTTCAAGGTATAAGTGTTCTCCCTGAGTATGCACCATTGCGACAGTTCTTCGTGCTAAGGCACCACGTGATGATCGGGTTTGATAGGCTCTACATTCACATACAACGGGTGCAAGCTAGTTTTGCACATGCAGAATACTCGGGTTAAACTTGACGAGCCTAGCGTATGTAGATATGGCCTCGGAACACTGAGACCGAAAGGTCGAACATGAATCATGTAGTAGATATGATCAACATAGTGACGTTCACCATTGAAAGCTACTCCATCTCACGTGATGATCGGACATGGTTTAGTTGATATGGATCACGTGATCATTTAGATGACTAGAGGGATGTCTATCTAAGTGGGAGTTTTTAGTAATATGATTAATTGAACTTTAATTTATCATGAACTTAGTCCTGATAGTATTAGCATATCTATGTTGTAGATCAATAGCTCGCGATGTAGCTCCCCGTTTATTTTTGATATGTTCCTAGAGAAAAATAAGTTGAAAGATGATAGTAGCAATGATACGGACTAGGTCCGTGATCTGAGGATATCCTCATTGCTGCACAGAAGAATTATGTCCTTAATGCACCGCTAGGTGATGGACCTATTGCAGGAGCAGATGCAGACGTTATGAACGTTTGGCAAAGCTCGGTATGATGACTACTTGATAGTTTAGTGCACCATGCTTTACGGCTTAGAACCGGGACTTCAAAAATGTTTTGAACGCCATGGAGCATATAAGATGTTCCAAGAGATGAAATTTGTATTTCAGACTCATGCCCGAGTCGAGAGGTATGAGGCCTCTGACAAGTATTTTTGCCTACAAGATGGAGGAGAGTAGCTCAACCAGTGAGCATGTGCTCAGAATGTCCGAGTACTACAATCGCTTGAATCAAGTGGGAGTTAATCTTCTAGATAAGATAGTGATTGATAGAGTTCTCTAGTCACTATCACCATGTTACTGGAACTTCGTGATGAATTATAATATGCAAGGGATGGCGAAAATGATTCCCCGAGCTCTTTGCAATGCTGAAACCGGCAAAGGTAGAAATCAAAAAAGCATCAAGTGTTGATGGTTGACAAGACCACTAGTTTCAAGTAAAAGGGCAAGGGAAATAAAGGGAACTTCAAGAAGAATGTCAAGCAAGTTGCCACTCCTATGAAGAAGCCCAAAGCTAGATCCAAGCCTGAAGCTGAGTGCTTCTACTACAAAGGAAATGGTCACTAGAAGTGGAACTGCCCTGGATACTTGGTGGATAAGAAGGATGGCAAAGTGAACAAAGGTATATTTGATATACATGTTATTGATGTGTACTTTACTAGTTTTTATAGCAACCCCTCGGTATTTGATACTAGGTTTAGTTGCTAAGAGTAGTAACTCAAAATGGGAGTTGCAAAATAAATAGATACTAATTAAGGGCGGGGTGATGATGTGTGTTGGAAGTGATTCCAAGGTTGATAAGCTCACCATCGCATGCTCCCTTTTCCTTCGGGATTAGTATTGGAACTAAATAAATGTTATTTGGTGTTTGCGTTGAGCATAAATATGATTGGATCATGTTTATTGTGATACACTTATTCATTTAAATCAGAGAATAATTGTTGTTCTATTTACATGAATAAAACCTTCTATGGTCTTACATCCAATGTAAATGGTTTACTGAATCTCGATCACAGTGATACACATAATATTGATGCCAAAAGATGCAAAATTAATAATCATAGTGCAACTTATTCGTGGCACTGTCGTTTAGGTCATATTGGTGTAAAGAGCATGAAGAAACACCATACTGATGGGTTTTTGGAATCACTTGATGCTTGTGAACCATGCCTCATGGGCAAGATGACTAAGACTCCGTTCTTCGGAACAATGGAGCGAGCAACAGACTTGTTGGAAATAATACATACTGATGTGTGCAGTCCAATGAGTGTTGAGGATCACGGCGGGTATCGTTATTTTCTGACCTTCATAGATGATTTGAGGAGATATGGGTATATCTACTTGATGAAACATAAGTCTGAAACATTTGAAAAGTTCAAAGAATTTTAGAGTGAAGTGGAAAATCATCATAACAAGAAAATAAATTTTCTATGACCTGATCGCAAAGGCGAATATTTGAGTTACGAGTTTGGCCTTCATTTAAAACAATGTGGAATAGTTTCACAACTCACGCCACCTGGAAACCCACAGTGTAATGGTGTGTCCGAACATCATGACCGTACTTTATTAGATATGGTGCGATCTATGATGTCTCTTACCGATTTAACACTATCATTTTCGGGTTATGCATTAGAGACATCTACATTCACGTTAAATAGGGCACCATCTAAATCCATTGAGGCGACCTCGTATGAACTATGGTTTGGCAAGAAACCTAAGCTGTCGTTTCTTAAAGTTTGAGGTTGCGATGCTTAGGTGAAAAAGCTTCAGCTTGATAAGCTCGAACCCAAATCGGAGAAGTGCGTCTTCATAGGATACCCTAAAGAAACTGTTGGGTACACCTTCTATCACAGATCTGAAGGCATGATCTTTGTTGCTAAGAGTGGATCCTTTCTAGAGAAGGAGTTTCTCTCGAAAGAAGTGGGTGGGAAGAAAGTAGAACTTGATGAGGTAATTGTACCTGCTCCCTTATTGGAAGGTAGTTCATCACAGAAATCAGTTCCAGTGATTCCTACACAAATTAGTGAGGAAGCTAATGATAATGATCATGAAAAACTTCTGATCAAGTTACTAACGAACCTCATAGGTCAACCAGAGTAAGATCCGCACAAGAGTGGTATGGTAATCATGTTCTGGAGGTCATGTTACTCGACCATAATGAACCTATGAACTATGAGGAAATGATGATGAGCCCAGATTCTGCAAAATGGCTTGAGGCCATGAAATCTAAGATAGAATCCATGTATGAGAACAAAGGGTGGACTTGCCCATTGATCGGCAAGATGTTGAGAATAAATGGATCTTCAAGAGGGAGACAACAGCTGATAGTTGTGTTACTATCTACAAAGCTCGAATTGTCGCAAAAAGTTTTCGACAAGTTCAAGGTGTTGACTACGATGTGATTTTATCACTCGTAGCGATGCTTAAGTCTGTCCGAATCATGTTAGCAATTGCCACATTTTATGAAATCTGACAAATGGATGTCAAAACTACATTCCTTAATGGATTTCTTAAAGAAGAGTTATATATGATACAATAAGAAGGTTTTGTCAATCCTAAAGGTGCTAACAAAGTGTGCAAGCTCCAACGATCCATCTATGGACTGGTGCAAACATCTCAGAGTTGGAATATACACTTTGATGAGTTGATCAAAGCATATAGTTTTATGCAGACTTGCGGTGAAGCCTGTATTTACAAGAAATTGAGTGGGAGCACTATAGCATTTCTGATAAGTATATGTGAATGACATATTGTCGATCGGAAATAATGTAGAATTTTTCGGAAAGCATAAAGGAGTATTTGAAAGGAGTTTTTCAAAGAAAGACCTTGGTGAAGCTCCTTACATATTGAGCATCAAGATCTATAGAGATAGATCAAGACACTTGATAATTTTTTTCAATGAGTACATACCTTGACAAGTTTTTGAAGTAGTTCAAAATGGAACAGTCAAAGAAGGAGTTCTTGCCTGTGTTGCAAGGTGTGAAGTTGAGTAAAGACTCAAAACCCGACCACGACAGAAAATAGAAAGAGAATGAAAAGTCATTCCCTATGCCTCAGTCATAGGTTCTATAAAGTATGCTATGTTGTGTACCAGACCTATTGTGTACCTCACCATGAGTTTGGCAAGAGGGTACAATAGTGATCCAGGAGTGGATCACTGAACAACGGTCTAAATTATCCTTAGTGAAACAAGGAAATGTTTCTCGGTTATGGAGGTGACAAAGAGTTTGTCGTAAAGAGTTACATCGATGCAAGCTTTGACACCGATCTGGATGACTCTAAGTCTCGATCTAAATGCATATTGAAAGTGGGAGCGATTAGCTAGAGTAGCTCCATGCAAAGCATTGTAGACATAGAAAATTTGCAAAATACATACGGCTCTGAATGTGGCAGACCTGTTGACTAAACTTCTCTCACAAGCAAAACATGATCACTCTTTGGGTGTTAATAACATAGCGATGTGAACTAGATTATTGACTCTAGTAAACCCTTTGGGTATTAGTCACATGGAGATGTGAACTAATCACATAAAGATGGGAACTATTGGTGTTAAATCACATAGCGATATAAACTAGATTATTCACTCTAGTGCAAGTGGGAGACTGAATGAAATATGCCCTAGAGGCAATAATAAAGTTGTTATTTATATTTCATTATATCATGATACATGTTTATTATTCATGCTAGAATTGTATTAACCGGAAACTTAGTACATGTGTGAATACATAGACAAACACAGAGTGTCCCTAGTATGCCTCTACTTGAGTAGCTCGTTAATCAAAGATAGTTAAGTTTCCTGACCATAGACATGTGTTGTCATTTGATGAACGGGATCACATCATTAGAGAATGATGTGATGGACAAGACCCATCCGTTAGCTTAGCATGAATGATCATTTAGTTTTATTGCTATTGCTTTCATCATGACTTATACATGTTCCTCTGACTAAGAGAATATCCAACTCCTGGATACCAGAGGAACAACTTGTGTGCTATCAAACCTGGAAAAGACCCATCCGTTAGCTTAGCATAAATGATTGTTTAATTTTATTATTATTTCTTTCGTCGTAACTTATACATGTTCCTCTAACTGAGAATATGTAACTCGTGAATACCGGAGGAACACCTTGTGTGCTCTCAAACGTCACAACGTATCTGGGTGATTATAAAGATGCTCTACAGGTGTCTCCGATGGTGTTTGTTGAGTTGGAATAGATCAAGATTAGGATTTGTCACTCCGTGTATCGGAGAGGTATCTCTGGGCCCTCTCGGTAATGCACATCACTATGAGCCTTGCAAGCAATGTGACTAATGAGTTAGTTGCGGGATGATGCATTACGAAACTAGTAAAGAGATTTGCTGGTAACGAAATTGAACTAGGTATGGTAATACTGATGATCGAATCTCGGGCAAGTAACATACCGATGACAAAGGGAACAACGTGTGTAGTTACGTGGTTTGACCGATAAAGATATTCGTAGAATAGGTAGAAACCAATATGAGCATCCAGGTTCCGCTATTGGTTATTGACCGAAGATGATTCTCGGTCATGCCTACAAAGTTCTCGAACCCGTAGGGTTCGCATGCTTAACTTCGATGACGATCGGTATTATAAGTTTATGTGTTTGATGTACCGAAAGTAGTTCGGAGTCCCGGATGTGATCACGGACACGACGAGGAGTCTCGAAATGGTCGAGACATAAAGGTTGATATATTGGAAGGCTATGTTTTGACACCGGAATGGTTTCAGATAAGTTCGGGAAATTACCGGAGTAGCGGGGGGTTACTGGAACCCCCCGGGGAGTCAATGGGCCTTAATGGGCCCTGGTGGGAGAGAGAAGGAGGCAGACAAGTTCCCCCCCCCCCGGCCAAGCCCAATCCAAATTGGGGAGGGTGTCGGCCCCCCTTTCCTTCTCTCCTTCTCCCTCTTCCTTCTTCTCCTACTCCAACTAGGGAAAGGGGAGAAACCTACTCCTACTAGGAGTAGGAATCCCACTTGGGGAGCGCCATAGAGAGGGCCGGCCCTCCCCTCCTCCCCTCCTTTATATACGGGGGAGGCGGCCACCCCATAGACACACAAGTTGACAGGTGTCTTAGCCGTGTGCGGTGCCCCCCTCCACAGATTTCCACCTCGGTCATATCATTGTAGTGCTTAGGCGAAGCCCCGCGTCGGTAAATTCATCATCACCGTCATCACGTCGTCGTGCTGACAAAACTCTCCCTTGTCCTCAAATAGATCAAGAGTACGAGGGACGTCACCGAGCTGAACGTGTGCAGATCGCGGAGGTCAGGTGTGTTCGGTACTTTATCGGTTGGATCGCGAAGACGTTCGACTACATCAACCGTGTTTCATAATGCTTCCGCTTTCGGTCTACGAGGGTACGTAGACATACTCTCCCCTTCTCGTTGCTATGCATCTCCTACATAGATCTTGCATGATCATAGGAAATTTTTTGAAATACTACGTTCCCCAACATGGCAGTAGCAGCAGCCAGCCCAAGGAGCCGAGGGGCGCCGCGCTACCAGCAGCCCCCTCTGCCGTTGGCAACCGGGCAGAACCCGTGGACAGGCGTCGTGCATGCTTATCATATGCCCGTCCCATGGGCTCCTATGCCAGGTCTCCTCGATCCTTGTCCCGCGGGCCATCTGGCCTTCCTCGACGTGCCCTACCAGATGGCTGGTGCCGGCTACGGCGCCCCCCTCACGCCACCGCCTCTTGGTGGCTATGGCCCGCCCGTCTAGGGGCGCCGCCCTACGGAGGCCTGCTGCCGCCGCCGGTACCTGTGGCGTGGGATCCCGCCCTCCTGGCCGCCCTGCATTCTGCGCCGTCGTTGAGTAACTATGGTAGTGGAGGCGACTGGTACATGGACTCAGGTGCTGCTGCACACATGACGGCTCATCCCGGTAACCTAACCTCCTCCACTCCCGTTAACACACCCACTCGTATCACCGTTGGCAACGGTTCTTCTTTACCTATCACTCATATCAGTAGCACTAACTTTCCTTCTAGTTCCACACCTATCACTATGTCTAATGTCCTTGTTTCACCTGACTTAGTCACCAGTTTGCTTTCCATTTGTTGTCTTACTCGTGAGAACCCACTTACTGTTGAATCTGACAGTGTTGGTTTTTCTGTGAAGGACGCCTGTACCTGGATGGTACTTCACTGATGTGGCATCCCTGATGAGCTCTATCCCGTGCACGCCGGCGCCCCCACCTCCACACCCGTCGCCCTCGCTGATGGAGCGACCTTTGGCATGCTCGCTTGGGTCGCCCCAACCCTGTCGTTTTGCGTCAGATTCTTAGGAGTTTTTCTTTCTCATGTAATAAGCTCGATGAGCATACTTGTGAGGATTGTCGTTTGGGAAAGCATGTTCATCTTCCCTTTAGTGCATCTACCACAGTTTCCACTTTTCTGTTTCAATTACTTCATAGTGATGTTTGGACGTCTCCCGTTGCAAGTAACACGGGCTACCTATACTATTTGGTGATTTTAGATGATTATTCTCATTATGTGTGGACTTTTCCTCCTCGTCGTAAATCTGATGCTTTAGCCACACCCACATCCTTTTATTCCTATGTCACCACACAGTTTGGTCGCCCCATTCTTGCAGTCCCAACCGATAACAGAAAAGAGTTTGACAACGTCGCTCTCCGCACCCTTCTCGCCTCTCACGGCACCATCTTCCGTCTGACTTACCCATACACCTCACAGCAGAATGGCCGAGCCGAGCACATCCTCCGCACTCTTAATGACTGTGTTCGCACGTTACTCTTTCACTCTAACATACCCGCTCAGTTTTGGCCAGACGCTCTTAGCACTGCTACTCTCTTAGTTAACATTCGTTTGTGTCGCCCTCGGTGGAACTACGCCCCTCACCACCTTCTCTTTGGTACACTGCCGTCCTATGAAAGTCCTCGCATCTTTGGGTGTCTTTGCTATCCTAGCACCACGTCCACCACCCCACATAAACTCGCACCATGATCCATCCCATGTGTCTTCCTCGGATATCCCTCTAACACCAAAGGTTACTGGTGCTATGATAGTGTCACTCATCATGTGTACACCTTGAGGCATGTGTATTTTATCGAGACGGTGTTTCCTTTTTTTCAGGTCTCTCCGGCTTTGGCCCGGTCGGCGGCGACCCCCGCAACCCCTGCTTGGAGCGATGTGCGGCGGCGAACCCTGGCAGCGCGCGGGTGTGGACTTCACCAACATCTTCGCTTCGGTTATAAAATCGGGCATGATCTGCACCGTGCTTCAGTTGGCGGTCTCGCGAGCCTGGCCTGTGCATCAGTTGGATGTCTCCAACGCCATCTTCCACGGTCATCTTGCTGAGCAAGTGTTCTATGAGCAGCCCACTGGTTTCGTTGATGCCGAGCATCCGGACTTCGTGTGCTTGCTCTCCCGTTCTCTTTACGGGTTGAAGCAGGCGCCATGGGCTTGGTACCAGCATATCGTAGCCTTCCCGCAGTCTCTGGGCTTTCGGTCCAATCGCTCAGTTGCCTCACTCTTTGTGTATTATCAAGGAGCTGACACTGCATATCTGCTGCTCTACGTCGACAACATCATCGTCACAGCGTCAGCCCCCTGAGCTCCTTCAGCGGTTGATGGCTCGTCTTCGTGATGAGTTCACCCTCAAGGACTTGGGGCCTCTGCACTACTTCCTCGGCATCGAGGTGGTCCGTCGGGCTGATGGTTTCTTTCTGCATCAGCAGAAGTACGCCCATGAGCTTTTGGAGCATCCCGACATGCTTAACTGCAAGCCGGCGCCCCACCCCGTCGACATGAAGGTGAAGGTCTCTGCTCTTGAGGGGTGTCTCGTGTCCGATGCGGCGTTTTATCGCTCCATTGTTGGTGCTTTACAATACTTGACGTTGGCCCGGCTAGACCTGCAGTACATTGTTCAGCATGTGTGCCTCCACATGCACTCTCCGCGTGACTCTCATTGGACTTTGGTCAAGCGTATCCTCCGTTACATATGCGGCACTATGTATTTGGGACTCACCCTGACGGCCTCTACCTCCACCGACCTCATCGCCTACTGGGACGCCGACTGGGCTGGCTGCCCCGACACCCGGCATTCTACGTCTGGCTATTGCGTCTACCTTGGGCCCTCGTTGATCTCTTGGTCATCGAAGCAACATCCCACGGTCTCCCGCTCCAGCGCCGAGGCAGAGTATCGGGCCTTGGCTAACGCCGTGGCCGAATGCTCTTGGATCCGTCAGCTGCTCCAGGAGTTGCTTTGTGATGTTCATAAGGCCACTCTTGTCTACCGCGATAAGGTCAGCGTGGTATACCTCTCCGCCAACCCGGTGCACCATCGACATACGAAGCATATTGAGCTCGATATTCACTTTGTGCGTGAGCAGGTTGCACTTAGCCGTGTTCGGGTTCTCCATGTTCCGACGACGCAACAGTTCGGTCACGTGATGACTAAGGAATTGCCTACTCCCGTCTTCGAGGAGTTTCGCTCCAGTATGTGTGTCTCCAGCGACGCTTCGACTACGGGGGGATGTTGAGTATAAATTTGTGTTGCATGTATTACTAGACCATGATGCCGCGCGTTGCCGCGCCCGCCCATTTTGACATAAAGGTGACATAGATATTATGAAAGACTGGCGCAAAAAATAATCAAGAAGGCAATGTTACCAAACATGCTCAAGATAATCGGAATTCTCTAAAAATGCATATTCACATCAAATCACAAAAAACAAGAGAAATATCATGCTGGTGAATGCTTTTTTAATGTTTTGTTTCAAGAACCAACATGAAGTAAGATGGTTTCAATTATGTTGATGATAATATCACCGTCTAGAAAAAAGGCATCATGGACAGTTATGTAAGCTCTTCGTAAGGTTGTGCCTATAACTTCCCTGTCCCTGCCCGACATGATAATCCTTGGGGTGGCTAGCTCCACCGGCTTGTCACTACTACCCTTGCCCTTCTTCTAACCATCCTCAATTGACGGTTACCATGTTTCGTTATCACCCTTGTATCTATTGGGATCCCATTATTTTTGCTCCTCTGCCTAAAAGTTTGAACTAAAGTAGCCTGGTCGTCAATAGCATACAGAGGGATCATCAAACAAATTGAAACTCAACAATCGTGGAAAGTGACAGCACCAATCTTCTCAAAGAGTTCCAATCAACCTCTGTCAGCAGGGCACTCCAATTAACTGAGGACATAAAAACTGTCATGAAAGACTTTGAGACCAGTTGCATCAGGACAATTTGAAGGGAGAGCGACGCTTTGGCTCATGAAGTTGCTGCATTTGCTAATTTCCAAGGAGATTTGAGATCGAAATCTAGCGTTCCTAACTCCCTGTGTGAGTTGTATTGTAAAGAGTGTGATATGGCTCTGGTGAATGCTTAGGGAATCGTTCCCCTATTTATTTATTTCTTGACACTAAGCTGAGTGTGTCTACAGCTAGAATATTCAATTGTGCCTTCCAAACCTGAGTTCCGGAAGATGTAAAGTGTCAGTCTAATTGCTAATTTCCTTCAGGTTTCAAGTGTTCAACCCACCCACGGTCCTGTTATTTGAATATAGAAATATTGTTAAAGAAGCTCACGACCATACATAGCAATCATCTCTCACAGATGCCTAGTGATTATCAACTGGAATAAAAGTAAAACACATAGTACATGACAGATTGAACAGAAAAACATGCAAATATCAGGAACGCCGGCAGGAAATCTAGGAAGGTAAGCAAAGCAAGATCACAACAGTAATATAATGCGAATGAAGTATAGTGCAGGAGTGTTACTTTTCTCTCATTTGGTTGTCCACAATCAGCACAAGAATTGGTACGTACCTTTGTCCACTGCATCCAGCTTGTGAGTGCTATCAATGGCCTCCTACAACGGCAGCTACCTCGCGTGTGAGGATCCTGTCCTAGTGGTCGCTCCCTCTACTCGAGGAATCAATGTCGCTGCCTCTTCTCTCCTCCTTTTTACGGCGGGGAGGGAGAGCGGCCACAGCTGCCGACCTGGAAGGAGGGGGGAGGCAAGCCCAAAGGGTAAGGAGAATGGGCGCAAGAGGCCACCGCCAAGGCCGCTTCACATATAGGATGATCTGGGTAGGAATTTAAAGGCTCTTGAATTCAAGGGGCGATCTGATTAGTAATGCACCTCCACCAACGATCAAGAAGTCGAGCAGCTGTGGAAATGAGAGGTCCGCATGGTCTCGCTCCACACGACAAGGAAGGCCTTGTGACTGCATATCCCGTGTCGCCTTGCCTCGCACCATCCCGCCCGGCGCCCGCAACCTCGCCTCCACATCTAGAGCGTCGTCTCGCTAGATATATGCCCGACCAAGAAGCCCACTCTTCGACCCATGCATGTTCGGCCGAACAATATTTTTCTAGAAATATCTGAGTGGGTTGTATGTTTGACAACACGTTGGCCTGATGAACAAGAGGACGCCCAAGTCAGTCCTGGGAGCAGCGGCCCTGGAAATGAACGGTTGAAGGACGAACGAAAGGCTTTTGTTGACGTATAAAAGGAAAAAAGGCTTTGACTTACCAAAGTGGATGAAAATTACGATGATAACAACCAATAGCCCCTTTATTATTATTATATATATATAATAATTATAATAATAGTAATATATTAGGTATAGGTATAGATATAGACACGTTTAATATTTTTTAAATATAAGTTAAATATTTTTATTACATAATCATCTTTGGAATATATATAATACATTTTTATAATACTCATTTGTAACTTTTAAAATACAGGTTTGATATTTTATTTATACATAATTAATCAACATTTTTTTGATACACATTTTAAACATTTTTTAAATGCTTGATTACCATTTTTCTATACATTTTAAACATTTTGCAATGCTTGATGAACTTTTTTAAATACATGATTAACATTTTCCAAATACAAGATTAATTTTTTAATACATGGTCAACATTTTTTCTATACACATTTAAAGTACTTCTTCAACATTTTTTTTCAAATCCAACTAAAAAAAAGTTCCAAATGCTTGATTAACACTTTTATATACATGATAAAAAAAATTCATCTTTTTTTAATACATGGTCAACAGTTTTTCTGTACACATCTAATTAATTTTCAAATGGTTGATTAATATTTTTCAAATATTTGTTCATCATTTTTTCAAATGATTGATTAACATTTTTTTAATACATGATCAAATTGTTTCATACACTGATACACATTGTATTTTTTTGTACATTATTCGTATACATGACAAATATTTTCTCTATACACATTTGATATTTTTAAAATCCTTGGTCAACATTTTTTTATCATGTAGAGTATTTTTTGTTAACATGTAGAGTAGTTTTGTAACATACTCGCTCCTTCCGAAAAAATATAAGGCGTGTTTGACTTTGCACGGTCTTTGATGCATAACTTTGATGATTTATATATACCAAAATGCATGGATTGAAGATGTATCAATAGTATCATCGTATTTGTCTTGCAAAACAATTATATTTCATAAGTCTTTATAATAATTTAATAGGCATATAATAAGTGGAAATTATAGTCAAAGTTGTGCAATAAAGATCAAAAAGGTCAACAAGGGCCTTGTATTTTGGAAACGAGGGAGTAGTACATATTTAGAATATTTTGAAGTATGAGCAAAAGTAAAAATAAAGCAAAACGTAAGAAAGAAAACATGAAAGAAAAAACAAGGTTGTGGCCCATCTGGGGCTCCCCTTCTTGCGAGGGTTTCCCTAGGTCTCGCTATAAGCGAGACATAGGGGAGCTTGTCTTCATGTTCAAACCGCCGTTTCCCTCCAACAAAAAAAGTGCAAACCACCGTTGCTTCAAATATTCTCATTGTTCTAAAGAAAGAAAACTTTATGTTTTGCGGGGTCGTCGGATTTCCCAGGGCAAATCACGGTGTTCCTACCTCCTCTATCATCCTCCTGTGCCCTAGCCACCACATGACCCGGGCTGTCTGCCGAGTCATCCGAGTACCGCCTTTGCACCATGTGACGGAAAGAACGTTGGGTGCTACGGCTCCACGTCTCGTTGGTGTGATTCATATAGTCGGTGGCGTCGATCGTAGACCAGGCGAAAGCTGACCTAGTAATTAACGAAGATCACGTGCTTGGTGTTGGGGAACGTTGCATGGAAAACAAAAAAAATCTACGCAGACGCAAGATCCATCCATGGAGATGCATAGCTACGAGAAGGGGAGAGAATCTACATACCCTTGTAGATCGCTAAGCGGAAGCGTTTATCAACGTGGTTGACGTAGTCGTACACCTTCACGATCCGTCCCGATCACGTTTCGAACGTACGACACCTCTGCATTCAGCACATGTTCATCTCGATGACATCCTCGCCTTCTCAATCCAGCAAGAGAGGAGAAGTAGTAGATGAGTTCCGATAGCACGACAGTGTGGTGACGGTGGTGGTGAAACTATCCGCAGGGATTGACCAAGCACAACAGACATGGAAGGAGGAGGAACTAAAACTAGAGGGAGAGGGGGCGCTGCACACGCCTTGGGGTGATGGTGTGTATTGCCCCTCTCCCTCCTCACATATATATGTGGCGGGGGAGAGGAGGCTGCCTAGGGCGCCCCAAAGAGGACCAGCGGCCAGCCCTAGGGCGCCTTCCCTAGGCGCTCCCCTTCCTTCCTAGGCGCGTGGGGGGGGGGGGAGGCAGGAGGGGAGGTGCCCCCCTTTCCTTTCCCTGCATGTGGAAGAGAAGGAAAGAGGGGGATAGCCCTCTCCCTTCCTTCCCTAGGGCCGGTGCCATGAGGTGAGGGTGCACCAGCCCCATGTGGGCTGGTGTGCTTTCCCTCATTGGCCCGTTTGGCCCAATATGCTCCCGTGGCCTCCCGGAACCCCTTCTGGTGATCCGATAAATACCCAGTGCATTCCAAAACATTTCTGGAGACCAAATACTATCATCCTATATATCAATCTTTACCTCCGGACCATTCCGGAGCTCCACGTCATGTCTGTGATCTCATCCGGGACTCCAAACAACATTCAATTACCAACTCACATAAATCATATAATATTATATCGTCAATGAACGTTAAGCTTGCGGACCCTACGGGTTCGAGAATTATGTAGACATGAGCGAGACGCTTCTCCGTTCAATAACCAGTAGTAGGACCTGGATGCCCAGATTTGTTCCTACATATTCCACGAAGATCTTTATCAGTCGAACCTTTATGGCAACATACGTAATTCCCTTTGTCTGTTGGTATGTTACATGCCCGAGATTCGATCGTCGGTATCTCCATACCTAGTTCAATCTTGTCACCGACAAGTCTCTTTACCCATTCCGTAATACATCATCTTGCAACTAACTCCTTAGTCACTTTGCTGGCAAGATTCTTGTGATGTGTATTACCGAGAGGGCCCAGAGATACTTCTCCGTCATACGGAGTGACAAATCCCAATCTCGATTCAAGCCAACTCAATAGACACCTTCAAAGATAGCCGCAGAGCATCTTTATGATCACCTAGTTATGTTGTGACGTTTGATAGCACACAAGGTATTCCTCGGTATCCGGGAGTTGCATGATCTCATGGTCGAAGGAAAATGTACTTGACATTAAAAAAACAGTAGCAATAAACTGAACGATCATATGCTAAGCTAACGGATGGGTCTTGTCCATCACATCATTCTCTTAATGATGTGATCCCGTTATCAAATAACAACTCATGTTTATGAATAGGAAACCTAACATCTTTTGATCAACGAGCTAGTCTAGTAGAGGCTCACCAGGGACTCGGTATTTGTCTAAGTATTCACACATGTATTTAAGTTTCTAATCAGTACAATTATAGCATTAATAATAAACCTTTATCATGATTAAGGAAATATAATAATAACCACTTTATTATTGCCTCAAGGGTATATTTCCACCAGTCTCCCACTTGCACTAGAGTCAATAATCTAGTTCACATTGCCATGTGATTAACACCCAGTGAGTTCATAGGTGTGATCATGTTTTACTTGTGAGAGAGGTTTTAGTCAATGAGTCTGAAACATTCAGATACATACGTACTTTGCAAATATTTATGTCTACAATGCTCTGCATGGAGTTACTCTAGCTAATTGCTGATACGTCTTCAACTTATCTATAATTTTTTGTTGTTCCATGCTATTATATTATCTGTTTTGGATGTTTTATATGCATTAATATGCTATTTTATATTATTTTGGGGACTAACTTATTAACCCAGAGCCCAATGCCAATTTCTGTTTTTTCCTTGTTTTTGAGTTTCGCAGAAAAGGAATATCAAACGGATTCCAAACGGAATAAAACTTTGCGATAATTTGTCTTGGACAAGAAGACACCAGAAGGACTTGGGTCCAAGCCAGAAGAGCCACAAGGTGGCGGTGAAAGTGCAACTATCCCTGGGTGGTTTTGGTAATTACTAACAACATATAGCTCATTGAACTAATGCTATTTCAAGATGATCATTTCAGAAAGTTCAATGATTGGCATGGCATGGATTAGGAATGTGGACCTCTCAAAATGCTAAGGACACATTGGCTCAAGCTCAAGACTCTACATTTTTATTTTAGTGATCCAAGATCACATTGAGACCATAGGAAAAGCCAATACTATTAAAAGGGGATGAGGTGTTGCTTAATGGCTTACTTGCTCAAAATGATTAGTGATATGCTCCAAAAACCCTCAACCAGTTTCTCATTTCCACATATGCCCCAAACCAAAAGTCAAACTCTGCCCCACCTAAATGTTTCATCTAGCACCACCGAGTTCACTTGACATAGCCACTGCCAGAAACCCTAGTCACTTCGGTCTCACCGATAGGGATCTTGGTCTCACCGAGATGGGATTGCAAACTCTCTGTTTCCCTTCGTAATGTTTCGGCCCAATCGATATGAGCGATCAGTCCCACCGAGTTCACAACGCAAACTCTCGGTTTCCCTTTCGTAACGTTTCGGTCTCACCGAAATGAGCGAACCGGTCCCCCACCGAGTTTGCCTGACCAACTCTCCAGTTAGCTTATTACCAAAGTCGGTCCTACCGAGTTCGTATAATCGGTCTCACCGAGATTACGTTATTCCCTAACCCTAATGGAATCGGCGCCCGAGTAGACATGTCAGTCCCACCGAAAAGCCCAACGTTCACATTTTGAACCGAATCGGTTTGACCGAGTTTTCTGATTCGGTCCCACCGAGTTTGGTAAATTGTGTGTAACGGTTAGATTTTGTGTGGAGGCTATATATACCCCTCCACCCACTCTTCATTAGTGAGGAGAGCCATCAAAACATGCCTACACTTCCAGCGTACATTTTCTGAGAGAGAACCACCTACTCATGTGTTGAGACCAAGATATTCCATTCCAACCATATGAATCTTGATCTCTAGCCTTCCCCAAGTTGCTTTCCACTCAAATCATATTTCCACCAAATCCAAATATGTGAGAGAGAGTTGAGTGTTGGGGAGGCTATCATTTGAAGCACAAGAGCAAGGATTTCATCATCAACACACCATCTATTACCTTTTGGAGAGTGGTGCCTCCTAGATTGGTTAGGTGTCACTTGGGAGCCTCCGTCAAGATTGTGGATTTAAACCAAGGAGTTTGTACAAGCAAGGAGATCGCCTACTTCGTGAAGATCTACCCTAGTGAGGCAAGTCCTTCGTGGGCAATGGCCATGGTGGGATCACCACAAAAAAAAGACACATCCGTGAGATTTTGGGCCGAATGAAATTTTTTTCTGTCATACATATGACACTTCTATCATGATAATTGTGACAAAACCCGGTATCATCATAGATGTGGTGGGCTCCTACTTCTATGACAAAAAATCATGACAGAAAATGGGCTTTTCGTCCTGGGCGGGCCAGAGACGCAGCTGCATGACATTCTTTGGGCCGTCCATGACAAAAAAAACCGTGGTAGAAGCGAGGGGGAGGAAAATTTTGGGGAGTTCCCGGTTACGGTAGGAGGCCGGGGCCGAGCGATGCGCGTTTCTCTCGTACACGTACGTGCGTGTGTGCGAGGCGTTGGCTCTAACTGAACCCGAGCGAGGCGTTGGGCTCTAACTGAACCCGAGCAATTGCACTGCAGGCTACGCGTTACTGAACCCGAGCGATCGATCGATGGCTGTTAATTGAACCCGATCGAGCGATTCCTTCGCTACTGCTGCTAACTGAATCCGATCGACTGGATGAATAGTGAGTGTT
>NC_041388.1:518142329-518171759 GCF_002162155.2 Triticum dicoccoides
GAGGGCTGGATGAACAATAGATGGTGGAGGGTGCCCGTGGAGGGGTGGTTGAACAGGACCCCATGGTGTGGAGGGCTGGATGAACAGTAGACGGTGGAGGGGTGGTTGAACAGTAGCCGGTGGAGTAGCGCGCGGTGGAGGCTGGATGAACAGGAGCCCGTGGAGGCTGGAGGAGGTCGACGGTAGCCCATGGACGCTGGAGGAGGTCGACGGTGGAGATGAACAGTATCCCGGGGAGTCCCGTTTTGCGGTACGCCACACCCCTCCCGATGAATAGGACCCCCGTTTCGATCGTAGGCGGCCCGTTTCGTCCGTTTTGCGGTACGCCACACCCCTCCCGATCAACAAGACCCCCGTTTCGACCGTAGGAGGTCCGTTTCCTCCGTTCTGCGGTACGCCAGGCCTCGTTTTCATCTTCTGTTCCGTCCAAGCCCTCCCGATGAACACGACCACGCATTCTGTTCCGACCTAGTCGGTTGGCTCCCACGCGTTCCGTTGCCTCCCGATGAACACGACGCATTCCGTTGCCTCCCGATGAACACGACGCATTCTGTTACCTCCCCATGAACACAACACATTCTGTTGCCTCCCCATGAACACGACAACGACGCTGTTTCTCTGTTCCGACCCAGCCATGTACACGAGCCCTCGTCGTACGTATGCGCGAGTAGGCGTTTGAGACCCCGCCCGTATGTACACATACGTGGCCGTATTTTCTTTCTTGCACCCTGGCCGCTGTATGTATGTGTACATGCTACGTGCGCATGATGTCTACTACACAACCTTCTTCTTGTAGACGTTGTTGGGCCTCCAAGTGCAGAGGTTTGTAGGACAGTAGCAAATTTCCCTCAAGTGGATGACCTAAGGTTTATCAATCCGTAGGAGGCGTAGGATGAACATGGTCGCTCTCAAGCAACCCTGCAACCAAATAACAAAGAGTCTCTTGTGTCCCCAACACACCCAATACAATGGTAAATTGTATAGGTGCACTAGTTCGGCGAAGAGATGGTGATACAAGTGGTATATGGATAGTAGATAAAGGTATTTGTAATCTGAGAATATAAAAACAGCAAGGTAACAAATGATAAAAGTGAGCGTAAGCGATATTGCAATGTGTGGAAATAAGGCCTAGGGTTCATACTTTCACTAGTGTAAGTCCTCTCAACAATACTAACATAATTGGATCATAAAACTATCCCTCAACATGCAACAAAGAGTCACTCCAAAGTCACTAATAGCGGAGAACGAACGAAGAGATTATGGTAGGGTACGAAACCACCTCAAAGTTATTCTTTCCA
This sequence comes from Triticum dicoccoides, assembly GCF_002162155.2. NCBI lineage: Eukaryota > Viridiplantae > Streptophyta > Magnoliopsida > Poales > Poaceae > Triticum > Triticum dicoccoides. The sequence goes on from NC_041388.1 coordinate 518,143,628, forward strand.
ATCATTCCGTTGGGCTATTCCTATAAGTGTCACAAATAGCCCTAGAGTTCGTACTAGAATAACACCTTAAGACACAAATCAACCAAAACCCTAATGTCACCTAGAAACTCCAATGTCACCTCAAGTATCCGTGGGCATGATTATACGATATGCATCACACAATCTCAGATTCATCTATTCAACCAACACAAAGGACCTCAAAGAGTGCCCCAAAGTTTCTACCAGAGAATCACGACGAAAACGTGTGCCAACCCCTATGCATCAAGTGAATCACGTGATATCCCATTGTCACCACAGATATCCGTGGCAAGACATACATCAAGTGTTCTCAAATCTTTAAAGACTCAATCCGATAAGATAACTTCAAAGGGGAAACTCAATCCATTACAAGAGAGTAGAGGGGGGAAGAAACATCATAGGATCCAAATATAATAGCAAAGCTCGCGATACATCAAGATCGTGCCAAATCAAGAACACGAGAGAGAGAGAGAGATCAAACACATAGCTACTGGTACATACCCTCAGCCCCGACGGAGAACTACTCCCTCCTCATCATGGAGAGCACCGGGATGATGAAGATGGCCACCAGAGAAGGATTGCCCCCTCCGGCAGGGTGCCGAAATGGGTCTAGATTGGCTTTTGGTGGCTACGGAGGCTTCTGGCGGCGGAACTCCCGATCTATTGTGCTCTCGGATGTTTTTAGGGTATATGGAGATATATAGGTGGAAGAAATACGTCAGGGGGCCACGAGGGGCTCATGAGGGTGGAGGGCGCGCCTAGGGGGGGTGGGCGCGCCCCCTGCCTCATGACCTCCTTGTAGAGCCCCCGACGTGCACTCCAAGTCTTCTGGGCTTCTTTCCTTCCAAAAATGAGTTCCGTGAAGTTTCAGGTCAATTAGAGTCCGTTTGATTTTCCTTTTCTTCGAAACCCTAAAACAGGGTAAAAACAGAAACTGGCACTGGGCTCTGGGTTAATAGGTTAGTCCCAAAAATAATATAAAAGTGTATAATAAAGCCCATAAACATTCAAAACAGTAGATAATATAGCATGGAACAATCAAAAATTATAGATACATTGGAGACATATCAACATCCCCAAGCTTAATTCCTGCTCGTCCTCGAGTAGGTAAATGATAAAAATAGAATTTTTGATGCGGAGTGCTACTTGGCATAATTTCAATGTAATTCTTCTTAATTGTGGCATGAATATTCAGATCCATAAGATTCAAGACAAAAGTTTAATATTGACATAAAAATGATAATACTTCAAGCATACTAATAAAGCAATTATGTCTTCTCAAAATAACATGGCCAAAGAAAGCTATCCTTACAAAATCATATAGTCTGGCTATGCTCTATCTTCACCACACAAAGTATTTAAATTATGCACAACCCCATTGACAAGCCAAGCAATTGTTTCATACTTTTGATGTACTCAAACTTTTTCAATCTTCACGCAATATATGAGCGTGAGCCATGGACACAACACTATATGTGGAATAGAATGGTGGTTGTGGAGAAGACAAAAAGGAGAAGATAGTCTCACATCAACTAGGCGTATCAATGGGCTATGGAGATGCCCATCAATAGATATCAATGTGAGTGAGTAGGGATTGCCATGCAACGGATGCACTAGAGCTATAAGTGTATGAAAGCTCAACGAAAGAAACTAGTGGGTGTGCATCCAACTCGCTTGCTCACGAAGACCTAGGGCATTTTGAGGAAGCCCATCATTGGAATATACAAGCCAAGTTCTATAATGAAAGATTCCCACTAGTATATGAAAGTGACAACATAGGAGACTCTCTATCATGAAGATCATGATGCTACTTTGAAGCACAAGTGTGGTAAAAGGATAGTAGCATTGTCACTTCTCTCTTTTCTCTCATTTTATTTTTATTTTTTCGGGCCTTTTCTCTTTTTATGGCCTCTTTTCTTTCTCTTTTTTTATTTGGGCTTCTTTGGCCTCTTGTATTTATTTTTCGTCCGGAGTCTCATCCCGACTTGTGGGGGAATCATAGTCTCCATCATCCTTTCCTCACTTGGGACAATGCTCTAATAATGATGATCATCACACTTTTATTTTTCTTACAACACAACAATTACAACTCGATACTTAGAACAAAATATGACTCTATGTGAATGCCTCCGGCGGTGTATCGGGATGTGCAATGATGCATGAGTGACATGTATGAAAGAATTATGAACGGTGGCCTTGCCACAAATACGATGTCAACTACATGATCATGCTAAGCAATATGACAATGATGAAGCGTGTCATAATAAATGGAACGGTGGAAAGTTGCATGGCAATATATCTCAGAATGGCTATGGAAATGCCATAATAGGTAGGTATGGTGGTTGTTTTGAGGAAGGTATATGGTGGGTGTATGGTACCGGCGAAAGTTGTGCGGTACTAGAGAGGCTAGCAATGGTGGAAGGGTGAGAGTGCGTATAATCCATGGACTCAACATTAGTCATAAAGAACTCACATACTTATTGCAAAAATCTATTAGTTATCGAAACAAAGTACTACGCGCATGCTCCTAGGGGGATAGATTGGTAGGAAAAGACCATCGCTCGTCCCCGACCGCCACTCATAAGGAAGGCAATCAATAAATAAATCATGCTCCGACTTCATGACATAACGGTTCACCATACGTGCATGCTACGGGAATCACAAACTTCAACACAAGTATCTCTCAAATTCGCAACTACTCAACTAGCATGACTCTAATATCACCATCTCCATATCTCAAAACAATTGTCAAGTATCAAACTTGTCATAGCATTCAACACACTCATAAGAGAATTTTATTATTATTGAATACCTAGCATATTAGGATTTTAAGCAAATTACCATGCTATTTAAGACTCTCAAAATAATATAAGTGAAGCATGAAAGTTCATCTATTTCTTCAAAATAAAACTACCACCATGCTCTAGAAGATATAAGTGAAGCACTAGAGCAAATGACAAACCACTCCGAAAGATATAAGTGAAGATCAATGAGTAGTCGAATAATTATGCAACTATGTGAAGACTCTCTAACATTTAATAATTTCAGATCTTGGTATTCTATTCAAACAGCAAGCAAAATAAAATCACATTCTAAGAATGGCAAACATCATGTGAAGAAGCAAAAACTTAGGATCAACCGAAACAAACCGATAATTGTTGAAGAAGAAAGGTGGGATGCCAACCGAGGCATCCCCAAGATTAGATGCTTGAGACTTCTTGAAATATTATCTTGGGATGCCTTGGGAATCCCCAAGCTTGATCTTTTGTGTCTCCTTAATTCCTCTCATATCACGGTCTCCCTAAATCTCAAAAGCTTCATCCACACAAAACTCAACAAGGACTCGTGAGATAAGTTAGTATAAACCATTGCAAAAACCTTATCATACTCTACTGTAGCAAATCACTAAAATTATTATTCAACATTGCATACTAAATGCCTCTGCATATTTAATAGTCCTATCCTCAAATAGAATCATTAAAGAAGCAAACATATGCAAACAATGCAAACATAACAGCAATCTGCCTAAACAGGATAGTCTGTAAAGAATGCAGCAACATCCATACTTCCCTAGCTCAAAAAATTATGAAAGAAAATTCCCACTGTAGTAAATTTATCAGAGCTTAATATTCAAAAGGTTTTAACATTTTATCACATTGTGATTTTCTAGGGAATTATTGCAACAGTGGTAAACTTTCTGTTTTCAAACAGCAACATGTATATTTGTAACATAGGCATAGTAAAGGCTATCAATGCCACTTTTATTGACATAAAAGATGCAAAACATTGTTCTAAATAACAGCAAGCAAAAATAAATAAAATAAAATGACGCTCCAAGGAAAACACATATCATGTGGTAAATAAAAATATAGCTCCAATTAAAGTTACCGATGAACGAAGACGAAAGAGGGGATGCCTTCCGGGGCATCCCCAAGCTTAGGCTCTTGGTTGTCCTTGAATATTACCTTGGGGTGCCTTGGGAATCCCCAAGCTTAGGCTCTTGCCACTCCTTATTCCATAGTCCATCGAATCTTTACTCGAAACTTGAAAACTTCACAACACAAAACTTAACAGAAAACTCGTAAGCTCCGTTAGTATAAGAAAATAAATCACCACTTCAATGTACTGTAATGAAATCATTATTTATTTATATTGGTGTTAAACCTAATTTATTCCAACTTCTCTATGGTTTATAAACTATTTTACTAGCCATCAATTCATCAAAATAAGTAAACAACACATGAAAAACAGAATCTGTCAAAAACAGAACAGTCTGTAGTAATCTGGATAAAGAGTATAATTATGGAACTCATAAAATTCTCAAATAAATTTCTGGACCTGAGGAATTTATCGGTTAATCATCTTCAAAAGAATTAACTAAATATCACTCTCCAAATAAAAATGGCAGCAATTCTCGTGAGCGCTAAAGTTTGTATTTTTGACAGCATGATCAACAAGACTTTCCCAAAGTCTTCCCAAAGGTTCTACTTGGCACAAACACTAATTAAAAACATAAAACCACATCTAAACATAGGCTAGATGAATTATTTATTACTAAACAGGAACAAAAAGCAAGGAACAAAAATAAAGTTGGGTTGCCTCCCAACAAGCGCTATCGTTTAACGCCCCTAGCTAGGCATGATGATTTCAACGATGCTCACATAAAAGATAAGAATTGAAACATAAAGAGAGAATCATGAAGAATATGAATAGCACATTTAAGTCTAACATACTTCCTATGCATAGGGATTTTGTGAGCAAACAACTTGTGGAAACAATAATAAACTAGCATAGGAGGGCAAAACAAGCATAACTTCAAAACCTTAAGCACATAGAGGGGAAACTTGATATTATTGCAATTCCTACAAGCATATATTCCTCCCTCATAATAATTTTCAGTAGCATCATGAATGAATTCAACAATATAACCAAAACCTAAAGCATTATTTTCATGATCTACAAGCATAGAAATTTTATTACTCTCCACACAAACAAAATTCTTCTCATGAATAGTAGTGGGAGCAAACTCAACAAAATAATTATCATGTAAGGCATAATCCAATTGAAAACTAAAATCATGATGACAAGTTTCATGGATATCATTATTCTTTATAGCATACAAGTCATCACAATAATCATCATAGATAGCAACTTTGTTCTCATAATAAATTGGAACCTCTTCCGGAATAGTGGAATCATTACTAAATAAAGTCATGACCTCTCCAAATCCACTTTCATCAACATAATCATCATAAATAGGAGGCATGCTTTCATCGTAATAAATTTTCTCATCAAAACTTGGAGGACAAAAAATATAATCTTCATCAAACATAGCTTCCCCAAGCTTGTGGATTTGCATATCATTAGCATCATGGATATTCAAGGAATTCATACTAACAACATTGCAATCATGCTCATCATTCAAATGTTTTGTGCCAAACATTTTATAGATTTCTTCTTCTAGCACTTGAGCACAATTATCCTTTCCATCATACTTATGAAAGATATTAAAAAGGTGAAGCGTATGAGACAAACTCAATTCCATTTTTTTTATAGTTTTCTTTTATAAACTAAACTAGTGATACAACAAGAACCTAAAAGACTCGATTGCAAGATCTAAAGATATACCTTCAAGCACTCACCTCCCCGGCAACGGTGCCAGAAAAGAGCTTGATGTCTACTACACAACCTTCTTCTTGTAGATGTTGTTGGGCCTCCAAGTGCAGTGCTTTGTAGGATAGTAGCAAATTTACCTCAAGTGGATGACCTAAGGTTTATCAATCCGTAGGAGGCGTATGATGAAGATGGTCTCTCTCAAGCAACCCTGCAACCAAATAACAAAGAGTCTCTTGTGTCCCCAACACACCCATACAATGGTAAATTGTATAGGTGCACTAGTTCGGCAAAGAGATGGTGATACAAGTGGTATATGGATAGTAGATAAAGGTATTTGTAATCTGAAAATATAAAAACAGCAAGGTAACAAATGATAAAAGTGAGCGCAAACGGTATTGCAATGTGTGGAAATAAGGCCTAGGGTTCATACTTTCACTAGTGTAAGTCCTCTCAACAATACTAACATAATTGGATCATAAAACTATCCCTCAACATGCAACAAAGAGTCACTCCAAAGTCACTAATAGCGGAGAACGAACGAAGAGATTATGGTAGGGTACGAAACCACCTCAAAGTTATTCTTTCCAATCAATCCGTTGGGCTATTCCTATAAGTGTCACAAACAGCCCTAGAGTTCGTACTAGAATAACACCTTAAGACACAAATCAACCAAAACCCTAATGTCACCTAGATACTCCAATGTCACCTCAAGTATCCGTGGGCATGATTATACGATATGCATTACACAATCTCAGATTCATCTATTCAACCAACACAAAGGACCTCGAAGAGTGCCCCAAAGTTTCTACCGGAGAATCACGATGAAAACGTGTGCCAAACCCTATGCATAGGTTCATGGGCGGAACCCGCAAGTTGGTCACCAAAACATACATCTAGTGAATCACGTGATATCCCATTGTCACCACAGATATCCACGGCAAGACATACATCAAGTCTTCTCAAATCTTTGAAGACTCAATCCCATAAGATAACTTCAAAGGGGAAACTCAATCCATTACAAGAGAGTAGAGGGGGGAAGAAACATCATAGGATCCAAATATAATAGCAAAGCTCGCGATACATCAAGATCATGCCAAATCAAGAACACGAGAGAGAGAGAGAGAGAGATCAAACACATAGCTACTGGTATGTACCCTCAGCCCCGAGGGAGAACTACTCCCTCCTCGTCATGGAGAGCACCGGGATGATGAAGATTGCCACCGGAGAAGGATTGCCCCCTCCGGCAGGGTGCCGGAACGGGTCTAGATTGGCTTTCGGTGGCTACGGAGGCTTCTAGCGGCGGAACTCCCGATCTATTGTGCTCTCGGATGTTTTTAGGGTATATGGAGATATATAGGCGAAAGAAATACATCAGGGGGGCCATGAGGGGCTCACGAGGGTGGAGGGCGCGCCCAGGGGGTTGGGCGCCCCCTGCCTCGTGACCTCCTGTAGAGCCCCCAACGTGCACTCCAAGTCTTCTGGGCTTCTTTCCTTCCAAAAATGAGTTCCGTGAAGTTTTAGGTCAATTGGTGTCCGTTTGATTTTTCTTTTCTTCAAAACCCTAAAACAGGATAAAAACAGAAACTGGCACTGGGCTCTGGGTTAATAGGTTAGTCCCAAAAATAATATAAAAGTGTATAATAAAGCCCATAAACATTCAAAGCAGTAGATAATATAGCATGGAGCAATCAAAAATTATAGATACGTTGGAGACGTATCAGCGCGCCTCTACTACGACACGTGCGCGCCTCTACATCCACCAGTATATATGCACGTACACGTTCACGACCAGAATGACAATGCTATGTACGCTTCAACCAGGTGGGTCCCGACTGTCAGGCAATTCCTTGCGTGCGAAGATGTAGCTGGTGGGTCCCAGCAGCCTGGGGGGCGAATAGTTTGTTTGCTCGGACGCACTTTCTTGCGTGCGAAGATGTAGCTGGTGGGTCCCAGCAGTCAGGGGGGCGAATTGTTTTTTTGCCCGGACGCACTTCCTTGCATGCGAAGATGTAGCTAGTGGGTCCCAGCAGTCAGGGGGAAACATTTTTTCACAAAATATAGTGGCCTGTCCGGTGGGTCCCAGCTGTCAGGTAGAGGAATCATTATTTTCCGCCTAATAAGGAGGCACTTCCTTGATGTGGCCGTGTACCCAGCTGCCATCCTCTCCACGTACAGTCCACGTACGATGGAAGTCATTCCTTGACCACTTGACCACGCCGCGCTAAGAGCACCAGGGTGGTGGACGACGGCAAGGCCTAGGAAGGGGACGGCGCGGAGCCGGGGAAGACGCAGCAGTGGAAGCCCGCGCGAAGAGGAGTACGAGGGTTCACTGGATCGACTGCGGTGTGAGGCTGCCGTCGCCGCAGGGCCTGGCCAATGGTGGGAATAGTAGGAGGCGGTGAGGCCTCCGCGGCAGCATATCTGGCCACGGAGGCAGGAGCAAGAAGACCAGAGGTTGAAGAAGCACTTCGGTCGTTGGATGGACATCGTACGGTGACTGGAGCTAGAATCGTTTATATTGACTAAGTTGACAAAGCCCTCCATCCCCGTCAACTTAGTAGGCCCACAAGTCAGCCTCCCACTAAGGTGGGTCCTAGCTAGCAGGGGGGTATTCATTTTTTTGTGCGTAATAAGGAGGCACTTCTGGTGGGTCCGAGCTGACAGCAGGGGGACGTTTTTTTCGTGAAATACGGTGGCCCGTCGGGTGGGTCCGAGCAGTCAGGGGCAAACGTTTTTTTCGCGAAATACTGGTGGGCATCCGGTGGGTCCCTGCTATTAGGTGGAGGAATAATTATTTTCCGCGTAATAAGGAGGCACTTCCTTGCGGCTACCGTGGACCCAGCTGTGAGCCTCTCCACGTACAGTATTCTTCCGATGGAATTCGGTCGTTGACTACATTGACCACGCCGCGCCGAGAGCACCACGGCGGTGGGCGACGGCGAGGCCTAGGAAGGGGACGACGTGGAGCTGGGGAAGACGCGGCAGTGGATGTCCATGCAGAGAGGAGTACGGGGGTTCACTGGTTTGGCTGCGCTGCCGTCGCCGCAGAATAATAGGGGGTGTGGGTGAGTGGAGTGGAGGGATAGCCTGGCCAGCGGTGGGAGTAGTATGGGGGTGGTGAGGCCTCCGCGGCAGCACAACCGGCCATGGGAGGCAGGAGCAGGCGGCACGACCGGCCCTGCTTTGGGCGGCTGGAGCAAGAAGACCAGAGGTTGAAGAAGCACTACGGCCGTTGGATGGACATCGTACGGTCAGTCGAGCTAGAATCGTGCATATTGACTAAGTTGATAAAGCCCTTCGTCCCCGTCAACTTAGTAGGCCCACTATACTGGGTCCCAACTAGCAAGGGGAGTATTCATTTTTTTGTGCGTAATAAGGAGGCACTTCCTTGCATGCGAAGATATAGCTGGTGGGTCCGAGCTGTCAGCGGCGGTAACATTTTTTCACGAAATACAGAGACCCTTTCGATGGGTCCCAGATGTCACGTGGAGGAATCATTATTTTGCGCGTAATAAGGAGGCATTTCCTTGCGTGCGGCCGTGGACCCAGCTGTCAGCCTCTCCACGTATAGTCCACTTCAGATGCATGTCGGTCATTGACCATGTTAACCACGCCACACCGAGAGCACCAAGGCGGTGGACGACGGCGAGGCCTAGGAAGGGAACGACACGGAAGCAGGGAAGACTCGGCAGTTGTTTTTGTTTCCCATGCGGAGGGTAGTACGACTGTACGAGGGTTTACTGGCCCGTTTTCCGTCGCTGGAGAATAACAGCAGGTGTGGGTGAGTAGAGGGATGGCTAGGCTAGCGATGGGAGTACGGTGGGGCGGTGAGGCCTGCGCGGCAGCACGGCCGACCGCGGGGAGGAGGGAGCAGGCAGTCCCGCCGGCGCTTGTTTGAGCGGCTGGTGCAGGAAGAGTAGAGATTGAAGAAGCACGACGACCGTTGGATGGACATCCAACAGTATACAGGCCATCTGTGGAAAGCCTCAAATCTGTGGAAAACAGCATACAACCCATTTGCCATTATTTCAAATAATTTACAGCCCATTTTCTAATTCTTATGGGTTTTTTGAGCCCATATTCTTTTTGTTAGCATTACAACCCATATTTTGGCCATAGTTAAAAAATTATACGAAATTTTGCATATGTCGGTGCGGTCTGAACTGTTTTTAATCCCGAAATTTCAAGTCACATTCAGACCGATTTTAAAAATAAATGTATATCAATATAAAATCCAATAAATTGTCCATGCATAAAAATCAATGCAATTTAAAATGTCAAAATGAAAAAAAGATATTTGAAACTAATTGCCGGTTTGATGTGTTTTAAAAATGTACAACCCATTTCTCATTACTGATAGGCCATTTTCTCGGCCAGCCGAATGAAGCTCTCCCCGTCTTGAAAGATTTGCAGCCCAACAGGCCTGATAAAGCGACTTACTTGACAAATCACAAAAAAACTGGGCTAGCCATTTTCAAAAAGAAAAAAAACTACTGGGCTGGTCTGTGGTAAACATAAAAGAAAAGGCTGTCTAGACAGGCCAGAGTGTCCCGCACAGCCCAGTTGACACCTTGCTTCCGTCTCAAGAACAAATTAGATAAATGCAACTCCAATTATGGCGATTCATAAAAATGCCACTGCAATTTCCAAACTTTGAAAAATGCCTCTGCAATTTTTGCAAACTTCGAAAAACGTCACTGCAGTTTGCAAACTTTGAAAAACGCCACTCCAGAATTCGAAAAATGCCACTAGAAATGGCATGAAATGACATTTTTCAAAGTTTGGAAATTGCAGTGGCATTTCTCGGATACACCAGATCATTGTTGAGGAAATCGTTAACTGGTAGCTGCTCGGTTGGCTAGCGAGTAGGGGATTAATCGGCTAATCGGCCATTTAATCAATTAATCGGACGATTTTTCGGTTTATCGGCTACTCGGTGACCCTATGAGTAGGGATTAATTGGCAAGTTAACTCGTTAATCGGATGAATTCTTGAACATGGCACCAGATTTGGAGTGGCATTTATCAAATTAACCCAAAACAAAAATAACTGGGCGAGCTGCTGGGTCCCTGGTGTCAGCCGCTCGCTGTGCAATTCTCTCGTTTATTGACTACGTTGACAATGGCATGGGACCCAGATGTCAGAAATCAAATAGGAGGAGCCATTTTTTTATTGGCTTGAAATAAAGAGGCACTTGCTTGCCTACTGCCATGACCTTGGCGGGTCCCTGCTATCATCCTCTCCACATACAATCATCTCCTGATTGTGTACGCATTAACTTGCTAGGCCCACAAGTCAGCCTCTAAACCCGTGGAGGACAAATACAAGCCATTTAAAAAAATAACAACCCATTCCATACGTTCAAACGGAAAGTTCAACATTCAGAGCAAAGTAACAGGTCTGATCCACATATAGAGTACTGAACTTCCACGTTGACAACCATCATAGCAAGTTAACTATCTACTCCCACTAATACTCTAGTAGCATACAAGTACTAACTTACTCTTAGCTAACTAGATGATACCGGCCGCCATCTGTGGTACATGCTAAACGCTGGCACCGGCGTCGTGCGCCTCGCCTCGGACTTGTAAGAGGTGCGATAGGGCGCGCTGCTCGCGTGCGTTGACCCTTTCCATGCTGGCGTGGTCCACTAAAGCTTCGACTTCCAAGTGGGATGCCCACTTAACGAGCTGGTAGTAAAAATCGGCGTCGCGAACGCGTGCGTGCCCGACAGCCTCCAGGGCTATTTGCCGGGCGTCGGCCACCACGTAGTCGGCCCAGTTGCGGGCACTCTGCTCGCGACTCAGAGCGTCGGTGCGCTGCTGCTCCATGTCCCGCTGGCGGCGCAAATCGGCGATACGCTGCTCCTCCGCCAGGCGGTCGTGCTCCAACAACTCCTGCTCCTCTGCCATGCGGTCGCGCTCCAACAACTCCTCGATCTCCGCATTTCCATCTAAAGACAGATAGAATGCCTCCTCCCTCCGTCTGCCTTCCGGTGAAAAACTGAACACTAGTTCCGGGCGGGACCGCCTCTGGCATCGCCTACTGCGGACGGGCGGGGGCATGGCGGACGTGGCGAGCGACGTCGGGCCGGTGGGAGCTTATGAGGATATGGCGAGTTGGGTCACGGTGGCACCAGAGAAGGCCGGGAAACAATACTTATAGGCAGAAGATAGCGCGACGGGCATCGGAATTCAATGCATAATGCCTTAGCGCGCCAGCTTGCCGTGGAAAACTAGAGAAACTGAAATTATGACTGCCATCCCGTCCCGTCTGGGTCGCACGCCGGCATGGCGGTCAAACGAGTGCACTCGAATCATCTCTCTCCTTGTCAATAATGATTCCACAGATTTAAAAAGCCCGCAACAATTAAAGCGTATCTTTTTTCGCATCAGTTAGCTGCCTTAATTACGGCCGGCTGCATGCAGGCACTCAGAATTGCTCGCAGGCAGTACACGAAGCAGCATGCAATGAGTCGCAGCCGAGGGCACGCATGCAGCCACTTAAATCGCTGGAATTAATTAGGCTTAAACTTCTGCATGCCGTTAATTATTGCCATGCCTTGGTCTTTTTGCTTTGCTGACGGGACTAATAAACCCGGACGGAGGGAGTACCTTGGTTGGTGAGAGGTTTGAATTAAGCCCTGCAAACTAGAAATGAGGTACTAGTACGTGCGTGATCCGCTATTTATTCGTGTAGGATCGAGTAGGTCGTTTCTTGAATTGAGCCTTGCAAACGGGAAAGGAGGTAGTACGTGCGTGATCCGCTATTTATCCGTGTAGGATCGATAGTGTAGCTTGTCAGTTTCTTCAGAGGTAGGCATTATTATCCATGTAGGATCGATAGTGCAGCTTGTCAGTTTGTTCAGAGGTAGGCATTTTTATTCAAAAAACTGCCACTTTGCATCTTGCGTCACAAATAAAACTGCCAGGAGCGCATTTGTAGGCTAGCTAGTGATCAATCAGTAACTTGTAAACACCGAGCGAACAGAAATAAGTAACTATTAATGCATCTCAATTATTCACAGATCATATACAAATATGTAGCTCCAAAAGCAAAGATTAGCCACTTCGGATCTTGCGTCGCAACTAAAACTAACTAGTACGATTCCCATGCATAAGATTAACATGTTAATGCATCTCAATGATTCACAGATCATATACAAATATGTAGCTCCAAAAGCAAAGATCTAGAAAAAACATCTGTTCTTCCTACTAACATGGATGCTTCTCTTGGCCAACATTCAGTACAGACTGAAAGACAAATTTGTTTGTGAAGTCTACAATTCCTCTTGCAAACTTAAGTGGTTTCACCAACAGCTGGAACCATGAGAATGAACCACACATGATGGAGGAACATCCACTGCAATATGATTTGGTCTTCTCTCGATCACACCGCGAGACTATATTCGGAATACAAACTTTAACTTAGGAAAAATAATGCCCATTGTTTAATCAGACCAAAGCAATGAAGCACCTAGTGTTGGCCAATAAATAGTACAGTACTACTTTTCTGCAGTCCATGAAGTGACTATCCAATCTTTCTGTGTCTATTTTCAAATGGCACTGCATGTAGTGACTATACTATTCTCTTGTGCAGTTCAACCAAAATTGCAGACACTTTGTTTGTTTGCCAAATAGCAATGGGCAGACATCTCTGTCTGCACAAATATCAAGCAGCTAGTAAACATATACCACACCTTGCATTTTCGGTTTAAACATGTCTCTGCCGCTTAGCATCTGTCATGTTCTGCACTAGACAATCTGATACAGTTAAGTTTTGCCCTGGACAATTTCATACTGAATTGATTTGCTGGTTCAGAGCAGAAATATAGTGCCTATTCTTCATCAGACCAAGGATATCCATGTTCGAAGTTATGGAAGAGGTGAAATCGATACAACCGAAATTGAGCATCCGATCATTGAATCTTGTCCTGCACCTCCAATGTAGGTCCACCCTGCCAATAAATTCACATGCAAACCACTAGTATTACTATCTAATGACAGTACAAAAAGAGTAGCAAGATAGTAGCAAACCATGTACCTTCGTAATGAACAGCTCATAGTGCCTCCAATTGGATATAAAGGTTTGGAAAAAACATGCTCCTAATGTTGAACCAGTTGGACTTTTTGTGCAGTTCCACTAAAATCGAGCATCCCTGTTTGCATAGATATTGAAAGTGTAATTACTCTAAAAGTGGCACTAGCTGAAGCATAGACTCAGAAATATAAGCATTCCAATTTCTTAATGGGAAAAGGTAGCAAGACTATTTCTAACCACCTGTTTGAAGGAATAAATAAAGCAACATCAGTTGATGTCAGGAAGGCACACATAGTTTTTTCTGAAAAACTGAGCCATTCCTGACCTTTCCTCTTCTTTTAAGCAAATTTTGTGCAGTTCTACTAAAATAAAATGCCATCACCGCCTTGACAATTCAGTGACACTGTACAAAAGGAAATGACTTAACATTACATCATGATGTCAGGTATGTAGTCAACAGGCATTAGAGACAAACATACAGACCTCCTCCGATAACATAATGAACATTAATTTTAACAAAGGTGTGACTAGCTTCACTGGGATAATTTGAGTGAACTCTACACCCTTTGTTCCTTAATATAAGACCTTTTCGCGGTTCAATTTAAAGTACCCAAACGTCTAGTATTTAGAAAAACAGGTAGTAGTTTTCTTGAGCACATATCTGGGAAAGCTTGCCACACTTTATTTATGTCCATACGCTAATGCAACACCATTCGAATACTACAAATATACACTAATCCAGTGGCTAGTGCAACAGTAGAGTAGTTAGTTTATTACAGGGTACAGTACAATGGTTTTACTGAACAGATTTCAATAAACTCTAGCACTGGAAGGTTTCTATAAGAATTAACAATACAAAATGTAAAGGTAACAAGTTTCAGCATTGGTATACTAGCTGTGCATGAGCATTAAACCAAATACAAAAGTCTGAAGGTAACTAGCATTATTAACTAATGACAATATAAAAAAATTGCAAACCATGTACCTCCAAGGTAAATATCATTTCGAACTCGGGGGGACCTTAAAAATTGCTATCCCAATCTTGATAATCGATCAAACATAAAAACTTGATCGAATGAATCAAGAGAACAGCCGGAGGACGAGGTGCCCACTCTTGACCTTTCCTCTTGTCCTCATAATTGTCTATGCAGTTTAACCAAAATAAAATGACATCAGCACCTTGGCAGTTTGGTGACACTGTACAAAAAAATTAACTTATCTCATGAAAGTGAGGTATGTAATCTATAAGCATTAACAGTGCAAAAATCTGAAGGTAGTAACAAGTTTCATCGTTGCTATACTGGCTGTGTGCAACAGCATTAGAATGCGTTAGCTGAAAAATCTTTAATACATCCACAATCAACAGCTAACCCTGAAATAATCCAGTGACATTAAATGGCATTGCTTAAATTTATCAGTGGCATTAGACTGAGAGCGGCATTAGTTAAATGTGACATCACTTTAGCAGTAACATTGCTTGACTTGACTATTGGCGTTATACTAACAGCAAAAAAAGTGGCAATAAGAGGATGGGAGCCCCATTCGGACAATGGGTGCACAAGTATGATATACCTCCACGGACGCAGAGTGGTGAGGGAGGTATGGTTGCCCAGAGAAACAAATATCCAGGCAGCATATGTGGATTACGTTCCATTTTTGTTCTCTTTAGCCACATTTTTCCTATGCGAGGACAACAAACCGATCGACCTGGTCATTCTCCATTGCGTTGTCATGCCTTTCTACCCTTCCTCAACCAAGAGACACGAGACTCATTCCTTAGCTACTGATTTTCCCCTTTTCAACCTAGATGCGGGCTCGATGCCTACTCTCTTGGACAGTACAGTCTCCCTTCCTTTCCTTATTCAACCCAGACATGGATTAGTCTGCATGAAGTAGGGTTTCCTTTAATAGTGCAAATTATGGTTTTCGTTTGCGTGGCTAGCAGAGCAGAGGATAGCAAATTGGGAAGATGGTGGAGTGGAAAAAGATCCATATGCAACAACGTGGCAGATGGGGCAATAGAACAAGGTTATGGTTCGAAAAGAGGTAGCATACCTGAGTGTCGGCTGGAAGTGGCTTCGCTCGTGGTCGTCGTCCTCCGCACATACTACGGCAGCGAGCTTGGGGACGGAGGCCATCCCGCGCGGGCGCTAGGTCTGAGAGGACGGCCTTGTCGTCAGTGCGTGACCTCGCTCGCCGACGACGAGTGCGTCAGCGCTGCACGTCCTTTTCTTCCCTGGCGGATCTATGACCACCGGTGAGGAGGGAGAGAGGGGCCGTCTTTTTTAGATCTGGAGAGAGGGTGGTAGTATGAGAAGCAAGTGGGCAGCCCTTAGCAAGAAAGCGCTGAAGCTCCAGCCTATATATCTTTTTTATACTACTAGTACTGGAGGTGGAGTAGTGGTAGAGTAGTTTATATTTTCTCTGTGTACAGTACCAGTTAGTCATGCTTCAAAACTGATCGGCACGCCACTAAAAAAATAATGGTTGATAACTAATGCGACACCTCGGGCCAACGTGTCCAGATCTCATCTTTCACGAGAAATTACACACCATGTTTCGTTGACATGTGGTCCCGTTCCAACATATCAGTGAGACGACGATGAGTAGTAGGAGTATTTCCGAATGGACGTGTAGGCCGGGGCGCCTCTTCATGAACCGTGGCAAACTCGCAACCGTCCACCGACTCTTCGCCTTTCCCTCTTGATTTGGAACTGCTGTCGCACGCTCTTCCTCTCCCTCCTCCATTTTCCTTCGGCCCTTCATCCTTTCTTCTACCATTGTTCGATCGTCTTCTCCATGGAGGGAACATGCCGGAAATGACCCCGTTATTCTTGCCCCGATCTGAAAGATGACGTGGTGGAGGAACTCATTGATCGGTGTGACGTCATCACCTCGGCTAGCATGGCAGGTTTGTTCAAGCCCATTCTCGGCAAGCTTGTTGCCATCCTTGGTGGTTTGACTCGATGGATATTGCTCAAAAATCATTTTCTGTACACGAATGAGTACTGTGATGTAATTCAATACGAGGGCCTTGTGTTTGCTGCCACCACTCGTGGCACTGTTTTTGCATGGGATCCTCGTAGTTTCGGTACGTTTGTCTTCCACCGTAATTATAATTGTTTCATCCACATGCATGCGGGTTAGCAAGTTTCCCTTTTCTAATTATAATTCTTCTTGTGTTTCCAAGGTCCTGTGAACATCCCACCACCTATACTTGAAAATTTTTATAACCAAGGGGGAGATGACGATGGTGATGATCACGAGCATGAGGACGAGCATCGCCAATATACTCTGTGGCGCCTGGCAACTAATTCCGATGGATCACCTTTTCTTGTGTATATACAGCCCACTGATGATGTTACTGCTAAGGAAGCAGGTGTAGTCTCCCGTGGTCGCACTCTCCGGACCTATTCCAACACCCGTTGCATGGTATTCGGGATGGATACTAGTGTGCTAGCGCCAACTCCTTCTCCCTGGTACATAATTGATAGTCTTGGAGAAAACTCGCTCTTCCTTGGACAAAACTATCCGATGATGGTGAAAGGCGATCCAACTGCTGTTGACACAACGTTACTAGTACCATTTATGAGAAGCAACTGTGTCTATACCTCAGACATTTGCGTGCTTCCCTACCCTGGTACTGATATAGTAGGCCGCTTCAGCCTGGATGATCAGTCCTGCGTTGGTCTCCAGATCGACAATGGATGGCCCATCCCAGAGAATCGCTTGTGGTTCAAAGCAAGCGTTTCCAACGCCGAGGAATGGTTGAGTTGAAGTTCATTTCATTGCTTGTTATTTGTTGTGTGGTGAAAACTTTAGTATTTATAATGTATCGTCGTTGTCGATGTGGGTTGATGACCTGTTGTATGTAATAAAATGATATGCCTGTGATAAACTTACTAAATTTATGAATGGCTCTCGAGTCGCTTCTTTGAGTGAGTGGTGCGATGAGGCAAAAAAATATTTTCCGAATACATAATTGTACGTGCATTGCAACAGGTTATTGGATGAGGCCAATCA
Source organism: Triticum dicoccoides (assembly GCF_002162155.2). Classification (NCBI taxonomy): domain Eukaryota; kingdom Viridiplantae; phylum Streptophyta; class Magnoliopsida; order Poales; family Poaceae; genus Triticum; species Triticum dicoccoides. The sequence continues at coordinate 518,161,325 of NC_041388.1, forward strand.
ACAATAGTAGTACACTATTTGTACTGGCTTCACATGCTTCGCGCGTTGGGCGGGTGTTTTTACTGTAGCCATATGTTAATGTGTTCGCTCTATGTAACCAGCACCTCGAATCCTCGATACTAGTACTATATAGTAGGAGTAAGTAGTAGGAGTAGTAGGGTGGCATGGTCCAGAACAAGCATTCACGTCCAGGAGTACGGCACACGCCACCACCACGACATCCATCTGACACCATATTATTTCTTGGAGTCCGTGCTAGAGCAATCTCTTCAACCTCGTCGTTTCTCTAACTTCAGCCATCACGCGGCGGGCGAGGTGGGGGTTTGCCGATAGTCGGTTTCCTTAACTGCGGTCCCGCTTGTAAGGCCAACTCCAACGCACGACCCAAAACGGACCTTTGTTTTGCACGAACTCCAATGATAATTTTGACTAGAAAAGCAAGACCAAAGAAAACAAGAACCACAAGAATACATTTTACTACTCCTGTAAGTTGGATTAGTGCCTTCTCGATGCATTCATTGTTGATCTGCGGAGGCTCGATCTTGCGTGCTTCTTTCTTCTTCGAGTGTAAAGAAGTAGATGTTGCTTCCTCGCATCTAGTCTCATGTCTAGCCTCTATTCTAGTTGGAGTATCAACAAGTGCACTAATCTCATCTCTAGCCTCTGTGCTAGCTAAAAGTGATAGAACATCTACTAAATTGCGCTCTATCAATATATGGATGTACTGTTCTTCCCAATACAAAAACTTGCATCCATTCTACTCCCTCCGTTGCACAATACATGCCTTCTATTTATCAAAATATATATGTATATAGACATGTTTTAGTATATAGGTACATCCATTTTTGGACAAATGGAAGTCAAGTATTTTGGAATGAAGGGAGTACACAATAAAAATTTTAAGTTAGCACAACTAGTCTAATCCGAGAGCAGAACCGAAGATTTGGTCGGGTTCTTCCTCCTTTTGCCGACACGTGGGACACCCAGCACCCAGGTCGTGTCATGAAAGAAAATAGAGTGGTAGTTGAACCCACGAGATGTGCATCTTGGATTAAACTGTAAATAGAATCTTACTACTCTTGATTAACTCCAAAAGCGGCCACCGAAGATCTTTATTGGATTTGTTTTTCATCACCAGCACATCGAGGTGAAAGATGTGCAGGTTCAGTGGGTCCTCTTGCGTTTTCACTGACTGTGGGGCTGCATGTGAGCAAACAGACAATGGGCTCCGCGCGTCCGCTGGCTGGCTGAGAAGAGAGATAGAGGAGGGCTAAGCACGGACTGCAGGAAATTTGTTCTACGTAACTCGATATAGGCTCGATATAGTGGGGTGGCATGGGCCATAACTAGCATTCACGTCTAGCAGTACGGCACATGCCACCCACACGAGTCCCATCCGACACTAATTTTCTTGGAGTCTGTGCTATAGCCATCTCTTCTCCCTCCTGTTTTCTTAGCCATCGTGCGGTGGGTGGGGTGGGGGTTTGCTGATAGTCGGTTTGCTCAACTGCGGTCCCACTTGTAAGTGAAAATGCAAAACCGCACACATTCCCGCTTGAGCGGCGTGCCGGACTAACCGTGTGGGGGTGCGATGTGAACACGGCTTTCCTTTTGAACTCGTAACTTGTAAAATTTGGTTCTGCTCCATGGCGCGACCGATAGATAGAAAATAACGATTTTGCCTAGAGTAATTGGAAGTTTGGTTCTGGCGCCGTTCATGCATGGAGTACATACGAAAATTGTGAAGTTGATGCGAAAGGTAAGATAATTACTGTAGTATCATATACTACTACATGGATTTGACGGAAAGATAAAAATACATACGGATCCATCAACAACATCCTCATGCCCTAGTGCGCCGGGTCACCAACCGACGTGTGAGGAGTAGTGGCGTTGGCGGCGATCTCAACGTGCTTCTGAACAGTGCCGTCGAAGGTTGCCCTGTGGTCCAAGAAGGCCAGCATCCTATCGTCCTCCTCTTGCATGTAGTAGTCCTTGTGGACGATTTGCACGTAGACGTGGGTGATTATGTCGATGCTGTCTTTCTACGCCAGGCACTGCGCGGCGAACGCGACCTCGAGGTGGACATTCTCCGGCGCGACGGCGGGCAGTCGCAGGGCCACCAGTGCATCGAAGAGGTTGTCACTATAGTGGCCGTTGAGGGTGGCGGGCATCGCAGAGCCTGGGCGCGTCGGCTGGAGGCTTACGTCAAAGTCGTCCGCAAGCTTCTTGACGATGGTGAACTTGTCGAGGAAACCGACGAGGACCTCATCGAACAAGGAGATGAAGCTATCGTCCAAGCAGCCCCTCGCCCTAGCGGCCTCAAGCAATACTACCTGGAGACGTAGCTCAGTGCCGGGCCGCAGGCCGGCGTCGTGGACCATCTGGCACAGCCGGCTGATGCTCACGCTCATCGCCTCCATGGGTCTAGCTTAGCTTCTAGTCAACTGATCTTGCGATTCGAGTGATCACTCTTGCCCTTGGTTAGCATGCGTAGGTGCGTAGGATTTCGTACTACTCCTCGGCCCTCTACAGCACCTGCCTTTGGCTGTATGATAGGTGGGACAGCCACCCCCTGGGCCCACGTGTCATTCACCCAAAGGCAGTTGCTGTAAGTTAATGAAGCTGCGTCCCCCTCCGTGCCGGTGAAGTATAGTCATCTCACCGGACCTCTAGTTGGGGCCAAACGAGAGAAGTTTGATGTTTACTGGTGTATTGGTCCCCTTTGCATTTTGCGCCAAGTTTTGACCTTTGATTTAACTAATAAAATATTAATGCATGTAAACAAAAATGTGGTGTAAGTCACCTTACGAAAACCAAATAATCCCAAAATACTTAGGCACGGTGCATTAACTCCCTCCTTGTTTCTTATTTCATGACATATCAACCAATGAGAGATGTGGGCCGTGCATGCTTTCAATGACTCGAGACTACCAAACATGACATGCAGTGTTTAGTTCATTGCATGTAATCCTATTAGTACTCTAGTTAGCAAAAAAAATTAAGTTCTCTCGCCGATAGGAATAAAACACCATGTATTTATTTACAAAGGGATTAGTACATTTTTGTGACATGCATTACTAGATATTGCTAGTCAAATACTAAAATCCAGATGGACGTGGTAGTACTCCTAAATCCAGACGGTGGTGCTACTAGTACTAGTAGTAGTACTACCAATGTAGTAGTAGGAGTACTAGCACTGTACTACCCGTTGGTCAAATTATTACGTGCTGCTCCTCACAGTGAAGTGACAAGACCCTGCGCTGGAGATGACACCTGAGTATAGGCGCTGTGTTCAGCATACCATAGTCAGCCTCACCGTCTGCGGTCACTATCATCATGGTTGCAGAGCTAGCCTGCTTACAACTAGCCCTGTTCGACATAATTTCCCGTGCGTAGATGCCCGTGCATTGCACAGAACACCAAGATTGGGGGTGGACGGCTCCGGCAGCGGCCTTCGCGCCAGATTTTTCCACGGCCTTCTAGATGTGGTGGGGAGGAGATAAGGCTAATTGTGAGAGACAAGGAGTTGTTTGTAAATAGGGAACAAGTGCGGGCATATTTTTGCAAAAATGGAGAAGCTTGGTTCGTTGCGTCAGATCAAGATCCGATGGCTATTGGTGAAAGATGGGAGGCACAACATCATCACCAACTCAAGACCTGTTTGATTCGCAGGATTTTGAAAACGCAGGAATAGGACACGACAATATTACAAGTTTCAAATTGATATTACAAATGTTAGGAGTAATGCTGCACCTACGAAGAGGGAATTAGTAGGAAGTTTACGTAAGAACTTTCGTTACTTTAGGTGGATTCAGCATTATCGTACAAACTAAAATCCACAGCCCTGACAAGTCACTAATGGGCAAATAAGTTTTCGAGTCTCTGGCCACTTGATGTTTCGAAAAAAAATTCAGCTTTTGCGGAGACTTTGTCATTTAGGCTTAGACGCTTGCGGTGATCAGCACGCCATTCATTGTTGCGCCAGAGAACACCAAACCTCATTACCTTGAGCACACTTGCCTCCAGAACAAAGAACCTGGCCAATTTAATCTCAGATGTGCTGCCTCGGTAGTCGATCAAATCAATTTCTGTCAGATGGAGATCAAGGCATTCGATGAGATTGTTATAGTGCAACACATTTTTCACTTTTGGGTCTTTTTTATCTGCAAAAGAAGAGAACATATTAGAGCAGCTGGCTGCATAAGATTGCCGTGTCATCAAGAGGTACCAATATCATTCGCTCATACGATAGGGTTGGCTGGCTAGTGATATTTTTTCACTCTCTCTCTCTCTCTCTCTCTCTGTGTGTTTCCTCTCATTTAACTAGGAGCACGTGAAGAGCTTGGGCATTTGTTGCCTTCCACTATGTGGCCAATGCCATATTTCGCAAAAGTGTGCCACATAATACGCATCGATGTCAAATCAAAAGATTTTGGCACCGCTCTCGCGATGTGAGAGAGTTGGCACCACTGTGCACACAGACCCACATGTATAAACAAATCAATCAAACCAACTACACCAACCTCTCACTATCCCAAACAAGTGTTTTTTTATTGCCTCAGTCCTCTCTCTCTCCCACGTAGTGTTTTTACATTGCATGAGTTAATTTGGCACCGGAGCAAAGTAGGTGATCCAGATTGGGGCACCAGGTGAGCGATGGAGGGGCATCGATGCCAAATGCATCAAACGTGAATTTGGCACATGTTTTGGCCTACATAGCCCACTTTTGTACTCCCTCCGTCCCAAAATTCTTGTCTTAAATTTGTCTAAATACGGATGTATCTAGTTACATTTTAGCGTTAGATACATCCGTATCTAAACAAATGTAAGACAAGAATTTTGGGACGGAGGGAATACTACCTCGTATTTACCTAAGAAAATGCAAATGCATGTCACTAAAAATTACACCATTTGAAATTATGTTCAAATATGAATCCAACGATATAGTTCTTAGTGACATGCATTAACATTCTGTCAGTTAAATCTATGGTCAAATTTTGATACTACAAAATTGGAAGAGTAAACCAGGACGGAGGTAGTACTTGGTCTTAGGGTAACCATAGAGTTACTGGAGTAGTCTATGTTACTTTCCACTATGACTAGCCTAGGCTACTATAGTAGTACAACATAAAAACGATGCAGGTGATCACGTGAGAAAAAAAATACTAAAAACATTTCTTTCGGTGCAGTGCGTAGATGCAGTTCTGAACACTACACTTGTCATCGTAATTTGGGAAAATTACGAAAAATTGAGCTAGGTTGTGATTACCGTTTACTTATAGGAGAGAAGTTTCACCTCGATGAGTAGCTTCTCCGTGCACGGAAAGCATGTAAGGAATCCAACAACTTGATCCAGATTGGGGCCGATAGATATTAGTGCTAAGATCTTCACTGTGCGCATGGACTGGGTCAATCTTGTGGGAATCATTTTCTAGAAGACGGTCATAAATACATCAAGAAGAAATTTAAAAATGTGAATTTCAAGAAGACGGAGAAGAAGATGAGTGATGTACCTGAATGATTACGGATCCAATAAAGAGTTTGGAGAATTTGGCAGACGAGTACACCAATGTTGTCAATTTCGGTGCGTCAATGACCCTGATTTTTGTTGGACCTTCTAGATCCGATACAAGCAATCTCTCAAGGAAAGGCACATTCTCAATGACCATAACATGGAACAACTAGAGTGATCTCTTCCCAATTGATGTCTTGTTGTGGGGCCAGCAAGACACATAAATCCATCGGAGATTCGTCGAGGCGATGTGGAGGCTAATAAACCCATGGATTTGCTCAAGACGAAGGTACTCGAGCGCAGTACAGCTGCGAAGCAGGTGCTCCATAGCCTTCTTTGAGATGACAACATCGAAGAGGTCGAGCTGCTTGAGTTGAGGGAGAAGAAGGGTGGGCGCGGCATTAATCTGGGGAAGATAGCAGGAGCTGAAGCTGGCGCAGCGTAGCGTTGGCGTGAGGCGGAGCACGGACGGCGGCAGAGAGCGACATATTCCAGCTTCAAAGCTAAGCTCCTCGAGCTGATCTAGGGCGGGGGATAATAACCACTCATTGAACTTGGGTTGGACCTTGCAGTTGGTACTGAACATGCGGATGTCAAGGCGTTTGGGTGGCCCAGGGTGCGATGAAAGTATCTTGGAGACTACGGCCATGTGTTTGCAATCCCCGCCGTAGAGGCAGCTGTCGACGGTGAGGTTGAGGGGGATGCAGCGCCAGAGGGGGCGCCACCGCCGGGAGAGCAGGGCGGTCCGCACGGCAGATTTGGTGGGGAGGAGGCCGATGATGACGAGCAGCATGTCGGCGGGGAGGCTGCTGATGAAGTCCAGGCTCGCCGGATGCGATTTTGGCTCGAGCTGCCTCCTCTTGTTGGCTGCCTCGCCGTCCATCTCAACCGGCGGCGATGCCGGTGTACACGTGTGCTGGTGTTTCTGGTGTGATGGGTGTGCGCGAGTGCGTCCTTCTGTGCATGCCGCCGCACAGTGGTGAATTGTGCGTGAGTGCGTCCTTCGCGCGCAAGAAGTTTGCCCTGAATGCGCCCTCAATTTACTAGCATGCGGGGTGCTACCCCGAGTGGTTTCAACTTTCTTTACTTCACCGCGTGTCAGATGGGCCTCTAGTTTACTTATTTTCACCCACTCCCACATGGGCCAGCACACGAAGATACATAACACGAGCTGACAAGGCAGCATGTGGATTGGTTTACCGGTCAACTAAACAATATACGGAGCTATACGCTGATACAGTGAGCGTATAATCTGTCGGTATAGAGAGTTCGAGTGAGAGGGGAGGCCCGTGAGAGATAAAAGAGAGAGAGAGAAAGAGCTACTCCCTCCATTTGATAATGTAGTTCCAACATTTTTTTAAGTCAAACTTTTGAAACTTTGACCAAGTTTATAAAGAAACTACTTATATCTACAATACCAAAGATAAATGATAGTATGAAGTAAGTACATGTTGTGATGAATCTAATGATCGTTCCAGATGTAAATGTTTTTCTCCACATATACCTGGTCAAACTTTTCTGAGGTTTGACTTTTCAAAACATCCATATGCTTATGGACGTGACAGAGTCCCTAACTAGAGAGAGAGAGAGTGAGAGACAGAGTGAAAAAAGTTTGTGTGCGTGTGTGAAAGAGACATGTACAACACATGATAAAAGTAGAGAAAAAGCGTGCGTGTCTTATGCAAACATATCACACATGCATCTTCGACAACGGAGGCAAGGTGAGGAGATAGTGTGTGGTTGTTTGGAACCGAGAGAGCAAGACCCCTAGCACGTGGCCAAGAGGGGTCTGACAAACAAGGGAGAGAGGTCAAGAGAGACGTACGAAGAAAATGCATACATGGGGAGGAGAGAGTGTATGTTTATCACAGAGAGATCCCCTGGAGATCGTGATGGGACAACATGGGTGGGAGATCGAGTGACAAGGTGTGTGCGCGATAGAAAATTCCTCGAGAGATATCGAGATAGACGTATGGATGGAAGGAGACAATACATGTGTTCCTACTGGCTAGTAAGATATAATCATACTTAGGAGGGGGGGAGTGCTTGCGCATATGATGGAGTGAGGGATTATGGTACTTAGGGGGGTGTGTGTCACATGGAGAGAGAACAAGGGCAGAGAGTATTGGATGGGTCTATATGTATAGCGCTAGCGAGACATGTGTATGTGTGAACCAGGGAGATATAAGGCCAGTTTGGCTTGCGTCCTGAGCATCTTTTGCCTAGCCTGGGGATGTGGCTGGATTTCATGCATGCTTGTTTGGTTGCTACCCTGTGAAAAAGAAAGCCTGCCTGGCCTGGGTTCCCTTGCACTTTAATTAGCCTGGCTGAACTCCAGACACTGCAAGTAGCCTGGCCCAGGCGACCGATTTCGAACGCCTGGCCGTGCCTGGTCGTGTGGCCACGAGGCTAATAGCAACATGGATGGATATTAGCATTAAATAATTGATGCATGGATTGATTGATGGGACGTTGATGCTTTGCCCAGCCCAGGCATGAACCAAACGCTTCAGCACCACACAAGCCTGGCCAGGCAAAAATATTTTACATCTCACGTCCACACCAGGCAGTACCGGCCATCAAGGCATGAGGTCAGGTCACGAACCAAACTGACCAATAAAGCTTGAGAGAGATTGAGGAGCCCCGATAAGGCTGAATGGTGCGTCAGATAGCTGGGAGGGGGAAAGAGATATTCCATCCGCTCGATAATGCAGTGCATGTAAATTTTTTAGAAGTCAAACTTTGGAAACTTTGATTAGGTTTACGCAAATGTTATTTATATCTACAATACCAAAGATACATCATACAAAACTACATCTCATGGTGAATCTAATGGTATATGTTTGCCGTACTAGATGTAATTCTTTTTCTCCACATACATGGTCAAACTTTGTGATGTTTGACTTTTCAATAAATCTATATGCTATGGACCGAGGAGAGTGCCTCAGTCGATACAGATCAAGTGTGTGTGAAGGAGAATGAGTAAATGTGCAAAAAGAGTATGTGTGTGAAAGAGAAAGTGACAACAAACAATAAATTAGAGAGAGTGTGTTTTTTCGTTTCTTATGCGAACATATCATGCATGCATCTCCGAGGTGGAAAAGCGAGGCGAGGAGATACACGAAGATAGCTAGTGTGTGATTGTTTGCAACGGAGAGAGACACCCCTGTAGCACATGTCCAATAGAGGTCTGGCCAACAAGGAACAAAGGTCGAGAGGGACACATGGATGGCTACGCATGGGGAGGGAGAGAGGGTGTGTTTGTGATAGAGAGATCCCGTTGAGATCGTGAGGGGACTATATGGGTGGGAGATCGAGGGAGTGCGTGTGCGATAGAAAGATGCCCCGAGAGAAATCGAGATAGACCATGCACATGTTTGTGATGGAGACTAAGATTAGCTAGTCATATACATATAGGGGGTACTGCATGTGCCTACAATTGAGTGAGAGACCATCATACTTGGCTAGCTGGGCATGAGATTGTGTGCGTGCGCGTGTGAGATGGAGAGAGAACGAGGGGGAGAGATAGAGTTTTAGATAGGCCTATCGAGTGCGAGTGAGATATGCATGTGTATGTGTGACCCAGGTGGATGGAGAGTTTGAGAGAGGGGGGAAGAGCTCCGAGACGACATAGTGGTGCGTGGGAGAGTTACGGGCAAAGAGCCAAGGAATTTGTGTGCGTACGATGAGTGCACCCAAGATATCTAGCTTGGACTAGCTAGAGTATCATACATAGTGTGCGAGAGAGACCTATAGATGATGTATATAAGCATGCGAACTAGAAAGACCCCCCCCCCCACACACACACGAAGAGAGAGAGAGAGAGAGAGAGAGAGAGAGAGATGGAGAGAAAGGGAGAGGGACCAACCAGGTTTTTGTGTCGGATGCATGCGACAGAATTGAAGATTGTCGGATAGAGAGAGAGAGAGAGAGAGAGAGAGAGAGAGAGAACATGAGTCCGGGAGAGGGGGAGGTCGCGTTTTATGCATCAGAGACTGATATAAACCATGTTTCAATATAAACTGGCATTAAATATTTAAATTGGAGAACATGTTGTCTGCAATCCACACATGAACGGATATATGCGTATATCAAACAAGTTCATTAATTTGACTTTCAACATGTTCATGGAGTACTATAATACTGTACAACATGATACTCGATTGAGGTGTTCAATTTTGGATTTAGTTCACTATTTTGACCTACTGAACGAGCTATTTCATTGAATCAAGATATTTCATTTTGGGTTTGATTCGCGTTTTTGAGTGGGTCAACTATTTGTCATATAGTAAATCGCTAGCAACGAGCATGTAAAAACACATTACTCCCAAGCATCATATCTCCATCTAAAAAAGAAGTGGCAAGCTAATATTTCAAAATTTGATCCGAATCAACTTGGTAAGGTAGACGTGGATGCTCGTTCTCCCAAAATTTGAACGAACCGTTAAACATCCTCTCTGCTCGGTGGAATTCGCCCGAGCAAATAAATGGGAGACGCGAAATTACCGTCCTATGTGGGACACGCATCAATTGGCCCGTTGTACATCGAGGGTAGGTTCGTAACTTCATCCAAGCGCGGCTTCTCCTCGGCCGAAATAACATGTGCCGAATAATTCATAAACCATGGTCGGCAAAACACGCTCTCCTCGCCCGAAATAGCTCGCGCCCACTATTTCAAAACACGCTCTCCTCGCCCGAAATCGCTCGCGCCCACTATAGTTCAAAACACGCCCTCCTCGCCCGAAATCGCTCCCACCCACTATTTGGGGAGAAACAAAATTACTCTACTATCCCTGACCCTCAGTACACAGACCGAAGCCGAGAAGCCTATAGGCAAGGGTAGAACTATAACTCCCCCTCACATTTCAGACAAATGTGTCCGTAAGACATGGTTCCACTCCCCTCCCAATTCCCCCCTCC
>NC_041388.1:518171926-518188072 GCF_002162155.2 Triticum dicoccoides
ATTCATACCTCGTGGGCGCCAAATGACCTTCTCCCCGGGAAGCTCCCTTCTCCCGAGCCGCGAAACCTTAGCCCCACCTCCATGGCGCCCCCACCGCACCAATTTCACAGCCGCCCTCCTCCCTAATGCCGGAGACGCTGTCCATTTGCCGTCGTGCACTGGGCCGTGTGCCTCTTACTCTGTTCTGCTGGTGCTGCCCCGACGACGGCCGCGTGAATCATACCGAAGCCGATTCACCCCCGCAGTTGTTCACGACACTAGAGCGGCTCCAACTTCGGATCCGTCCAGAGTCCTGGCGCTACTTCCGCGTAGCCATCGACCATCGCGACATCTCTCTTTCCCTGCCGCCGGTCGCCACCGCAACCGCGCTGGCCTCACCGACTCGGCAGCTGGACCTGCCTACTTCACCATGCCGCCAGATAGGTCGCACCCTCATCTCAAATCACTTTATTTAGGCGTCAGTTGTCTGAATTTTTATTCTGGGCCAATCGATTCCCAATGGGAAGCAGCACCCCTCGAGGCAGCGGAGCTCCTAGGCTGTCGGTTGGCTGGTGTCTAACGTAAGGGTGCGGGGCCGCAAGTTCGCCGCGGAAGCAGCGCTTAGATGGCTATCTTTTAGAGTTGCGTGGGTTGAAGGTACTGCCGCCGCCAGATCTGGACGACGGGGAGTCTTTGTGGATTGGCCCGGGGGCGGCACAACCACGACAGTGCGGTGGGGCGGGGAGCAGGTTTTTGGCCGGGGCCACAGACGACGGAGGCAGGCTGCTCTGCCGTTGGTCGCTGGCTCTTGGGGAAGATTCTGAACAATGTCAGCCGGGAGGCACAAGACGGCTAGCCATCCGGCGTAGATCGGACAATACCAAAATAAAATAAAATCGTGTGACCCCAATTTAGTCTTCAGTCAACATACGTGTGACCACTCTCGTACCTTGGTGTTGATCTCTTAGTGTATTTCTTCAGATCAAAGAGATATGTCGTTCCCAACATTATGCGTTATCTGCATCTTCAGACACACCGTCTTCCGACTCACCGCACCTGCTCCAACTAGGGAAGCATACACCAGAAGGGAGCTATAGTCCCCACTCAACAGTTCCCTGCATCGAATGCGCGTGCCCAACATGGACAGCCACAACAACTGCAGGGCCATCGACAAGTCAGCACATGATGCTCACTCCTATGGATGGCAGCCAGATAGGTTGTACCCTCATCTTCCTTGTGTGCAACATTTATAGCTTTTTTATTCATCTAAGCATGGAAAATAGATCATCACATTTCACTGTATATTCATGCTGATCTCTTACGGGTCTTGTTCAGGAGTTAACGCTGTTCCATAGTTCAGCTAAGACACTTGTTCTTTAGGTAACACTGTTCCATAGTTATCATCCATCAGCCAATGCTATCCCACAGGTTGGTGATTATAGTATTATACCACTTCTAGTATTACCTATGTTTTTCTTTAATACTTTTATGTGCCATCTAATTAATCTCGAGTACAAATGATACATATTCTGTAGCTTTCCTCTGTGTTCTCCCTTTAGGTTATGAGACCTGTTGCTGCTAGTTAACCCTGGTCCTACTATTTATGTCATCTCCTACAGGCACTCATTACATAAATCTAACTACTAGTTGTCTTCCATGCATGTCAGATATAATTGCACACAGTGATATATCCACAAGAACCTCACAGAGCAATGTAAAGGCCAATAAACTTGATGTCAATGATACCCAATATGATGGAACATGTAAAGGCAGTTCTTCAGAAGACTTGCAGAAAGATGATGAATCCTCTTCACCCCACAAGGTCCTTGCTCTAACTTGGCCTGTGATATGGGTACAACATGCATATAATGTCCTGGAGTGTATCTACTCTGTTGCAATGCCATGTGCTTAGCATGCTGATCATGCATGTAAATATGTCATGCCTTCCTGTTTTTCAATACCTATTCCATTCATGATAACATGTTTTCAAATTCAAGTACTGTCATTCTACTCTATCGCAATGCCATCTGCTTAATTTGGACATCATGCTTCTGAATATCTTATGCATTGTTATTCATCAGTATGTACTTCATCTGTCTACCATACCTTGTTTTTTTAACATTGAAGTGCTGTTCTAGTGCTCCATTGCAATGCCATCTTATTTTCCCAATCATACACGTGTATGTTGCCTTAGCTATTTCTGTACGTATTCCGCTAGCATACAATTTTACATTCAACTAGTGTTTTTTTGCTGTGTTGTCCTGTCGTATCCCTAGCTCTTACACCATACTCCCTCTGTCCGGATTAGATGTTGCCGAAATGGATAAAAAGGATGTATCTAGAACTGAAATACGCCTAGACCCATCCATTTGTTTCCGGATGGAGGGAATACATGTCAATATGTCATGCCTTTCTATTCTTCAGTACCCATTCTATCTCTCTCCCGTCGCATGTTTTATAATTAAAACACCATTCTTCTATACAAGGCATGCAAGGGGAAGACGACTATGTTAGAATCTAAAGGGTTACAAACAAGGCCTTTGCAAAAGATCCAAATGCCAGGAGATAATAAACCAACTCCAGTTTTTATAGATACTGCTCCAGCACAGAGAAACCCAACTCCTACTGATAATAAGCAGATTCCAGTGGCCAAAGAACTAGTCTGCTCCAGTCCAGCAAAAATATGTCAACTCATTTCTAAGAAGCGTGTGTGTATCCTTGCATCATGAAATTTTATAGCATGCTGATCATATTTTCTACATGTTTCTTACCCATCTCTCTTTTAGAAAATAAGCTTAACAGATAGAAGAATTTCTGCAATGGTATCGTTTATGAGGAAAGATTCTTGCAGGAATTCTCTGTGCTCCAATGTAGATGTAAGTACCTATTGTATATCACTATATTTTTACATCATCATGTATTTGGTTAATCGGCATGAATCCAACCTTTATCTGATCTAAATTTAGTTGTAGCAAAATGTATGATTAAAGGCCACAATGTTGATTTTTGCAACGAAAACTGCCTGGTAGTTTTGCATCCTGAGCTGCATGAGTGTACTATCTCATATCAGTGGGTTTGAATACTTTGGTTTTGCAGTGGGTTTTTCAGTGTTCTTTTACTATGTTGTCCTGTCGTATCCCTAGCTCTTACATCATACTCCCTCCATCCAGATTAAATGTCGCAGAAATGGATAAAACTGAATGTATCTAGAACTGAAATACGCCTAGACCCATCCATTTATTTCCGGATGGAGGGAATACATGTCAATATGTCATGCCTTTCTATTCTTCAGTACCTATTCCATCTCTGCTGTAGCATGTTTTATAACTGAATCACCATTCTTCTATATAAGGCATGCAAGGGGAAGGCGACTATGTTAGTATCTGAAGGATTATAAACCAGGTCTTTGCAAAAGATCCAAACGCCAGGAGATAATAAACCAACTTCATTTTTCATAGATACTGATCCACCACAGAGAAACCCAACTCCCACTGATAATAAGCAGATTCCAGTGGCCAAAGAACTAGTCTGCTCCAGTCCAGCAAAAGAATGTCAACTCCATTCTAAGAAGCGTGTGCGTATCCTCGCATCATGAAACTTTATAGCATTCTGACCATATTTTCTACATGTTTCTTACCCATCTCTCTTTTATAAAATAAGGTTAAACGATGCAAGACTTCCTCCATTGGGATCGTATTCGAGGAAAATATCTTGCGGGAATTCTCTATGCTCCAATGCTGATGTAAGTACCTGTTGTACATCACTATATTTTTACATCAGCATGTATTTTGTTAATCAGCGTGAATCTAACCTTTATCTGATCTAAAATTAGTTGTAGAAAAATGTTAAAGGCGCCAATGTTGATTTTTGTAAGGAAAACTGCCTGGTAGTTTTGCATACTGAGCTGCATGAATGTACTATCTCATATCACGCACATTACTGAATTGTTGTGCTTCTCTGGTTGCCCATTCATTCATTGTGTCAATGTTTCTTTCGTATTACCTTACCTGGCTGATGATAGCTGTGACATATTGTGTTAATTTGGTGTAGGCTAGTTGCCCAAATGTTCGTTGTGTCAATGTTGCTTTCCTATTATCTGACTTGGCCAATGATAGCAATGCTAGTGTGTTAATTTTGTGCAGGCTGCTGAAGATAAGAAGACAAACTCTGAAAACAGCAAGGCAACCCCATTGTTTCTTTCCAGTAAATCTAGGCCAGGTAATATGGCAATAACTCATGATTAATCTGTTTGGTTCCCGTCCTAATTTATGTTATGATGCAGTGGTCGAGACACTCTCCACTATCAATAATACAAGCCTGCCAAAATCGCCATCTGAATCTGTTCAGTATCCTCTGTCTCGAATGCAACGAAATAAATGTATGTTTGTGAACCAATTAATGGCTGAAGCAATGATGGAAATGGTGGATGAATTAGAGGTGCAGAGTTATGCGACACAACAACTGATCAATGTTTTCAGAGACAGTGTAGCAAAGCAGCAAGAACTTGCCCACATGCTTATGGGCGCCATCTGTGCTGAGGTTGCAGATTGTGACGTTGTAGATGGTTAGGTTCTGCTCATTTATTTGCACTGACATCAATCTTTGATTGCCCAGTGGATGTAATTTCCTGTAATATATGCTGGATGTGCAACGTTATTCCCTGTATGCCGTACCTTTGCTTGATCAGTTTTGGTCATGTGCCTAATTGCTCGTCGTAATGGGCTCAAATTATCTAATTTGGGCTAAAGACGTGAACAAACTTTAGTGGACCCATTAAGTTAATGGGCCGTTACTAGGCCGAAAGTTAATGGCCGGCCCTCTTACCTCCCGGGTCATTAACAGGACGACATCGAAGCGGGCAACAGGTGGCCCCAATTTATTTCACGGGCCGTTAACATGCCGTTTCTAAGTTTGGGCTACAAATGGCCCAACTATACTATAGGCCTTTAGCAGGCCGAAAGAGACAGCGGGCTTGTACTAGACCATGAAGAGCATGTGCCGCTAAGAGGCCGAAAGTCAGGTCATATTGTAAACGGCCCAACTGTGTTGTGGGCCTTTAGCAGGCCGAAAGAGAAACCAGGTAGGTATTTGACCATGAAGGGCATGGGTCGTTAAAAGGCCAACACTAAGGTCCGACTACAAATGGCCCAACTCATTTATGGTCCGTTAACAGGCCGAAAGGCACACAGGACCAGGAATTGGCCCAACACTTAAATGGGTCGCTAAAAGGCCAAAACTCAGGTCCGACTACAAATGGCCCAACTGATTTATGGGCCGTCAACAGGCTGAAAGTGACACCAGGCCAAAAATTGGCCCAACACGTAAATGGGTCGCTAAAAGGCCGAAACTCAGGTCCGACTACAAATGGCCCATCAGATTTATGGGTCGTCAACAGGTTGAAAGACACACCGGGCCGGAAATTAGCCCAACATTTAAATGGGTCGCCAAAAGGCCGAAAGATGTACATCCTGAAAATTGGCACATCCATTAAATGGGCCATTAACTGGCCGAAATCTCATCGGGCCGATATTGACCCCAAATATATAGCGGGCTGTTAACGGGCTCGAACTGACGATGTGTTGCAATGGTGTCAAATCTTTAACGGGCCGTTGACGGGCCGAATTGGCACATCTCGTATGGGCCGTGGGCTTAAATGGACCTGACACAAGTAGGTCTTATATGGGCCGGCCTGGTAATTTTTATTGGGCCGGCCTTTTTCATCGGAATGGGCCACTGTTGGGCCGTGCCACGTGTCGACCTATCATAGGCGCCTCCTGTCCAATGAGTGGATGACATTTGTCCCAACGGTGAGGCAACACGTGTTTCCTGCGGCCAATGATGATTTTACACGTGGGAAATCCCCATTGGTCCGGGCTGTTAACGGGTTATCGGATCCAAAACCAGACCCGATAGCTTAACGGCATTCCATTACGGTGGATGCCACGTGTCGGTCACCCTTGACGAAAGCACTTCTGTGATGTGCGATTTATTGTCATGGAAGTAGACACTTCCATGATGATAATTTTGGTAATGTCATGGAACACTTCTACGACAGCACAGGTATGACTATTTTGATTCTGTCATAAAATCATCATGGATGTACATGCATGACAAAAAACGCGACCTACTGTGACAAACACGTATCATCACGGAAGTGTATTTTTTTGTAGTGGATAGACAAGGTTTCTTCTTCGTGGACCCTTCATGGGTGGAGCCCTCCGTGGACTCATGCAATCACTACCCTTCGTGGGTTGAAGTCTCCATCAATGTGGATGTACGATAGCACCACCTATCGGAACCGTGCCAAAAATCTCCGTATCTACATTGTGTTTGCTCCCTCCAGACTCCTCTGTTTACCTTCATATGCAAATGTTTTACATTCCATTGCTATACTCTTAGACTTGCATGTGTAGGTTGATTGCTTGACTTGTGCTAAGTGATACGTCTCCAATGTATCTACTTTTCCAAACACTTTTGCCCTTGTTTTGGACTCTAACTTGCATGATTTGAATGGAACTAACCAGACCGACGCTATTTTCAGCAGAATTGCCATGGTGTTTTTTTGCAGAAATAGAAGTTCTTGGAATGACCTAAAAATCCACGGAGACACGTTTTGGAATTAATAAAAAATACTGGCAAAAGAATCAGCATTAGGGGGGCCCACACCCTATCCATGAGGGTGCAGGGCATGCCCCTGCCTCGTGGCCCCCTTGGACTCCACCGACCTCAACTCCAACTCTATATATTCACGTTCGGGGAAAAAAATAGGAGAGAAGGATTCATCACATTTTACGATATGGAGCCGCCACCAAGCCCTAATCTTCCTCGGGAGGGCTGGTCTGGAGTCCGTTCGGGGCTCTGGAGAGGGGAATCTGTCGCCATCGTCATCATCAACCTTCCTCCATCACCAATTTCATGATGCTCACCGCCGTGCATGAGTAATCTCATCGTAGGCTTGTTGGACGGTGATGGGTTGGATGAGATTTACCATGTAATCGAGTTAGTTTTGTTAGGGTTTGATCCCTAGTATCCATTATGTTCTAAGATTGATGTTGCTATGACTTTGCTATGCTTAATGCTTGTCACTAGGGCCCGAGTGCCATGATTTCAGATCTGAACCTATTATGTTTTTATGAATATATGTGAATTCTTGATCCTATGTTGCAAGTCAATAGTCACCTACTATGTGTTATGATCCGGCAACCTCGAAGTGACAATAATCGGGACCAATCCTAGTGATGACCGTAGTTTGAGGAGTTCATGTATTCACTAAGTGTTAATGCTTTGGTTCGGTACTCTATTAAAAGGAGGTCTTAATATCCCTTAGTTTCCAATAGGACCCCGCTGCCACGGGAGGGCAGGACAAAAGATGTCATGCAAGTTCTTTCGATAAGCACGCATGACTATATTCGGAATACATGCCTACATTATATTAATGAACTCGAGCTAGTTCTGTGTCACCCTATGTTATATCTGTTGCATGATGAATCGCATCCAACATAATTATCCATCATTGATCCATTGCCTACGAGCTTTTCACATATTGATCTTTGCTTAGTTACTTTTCCGTTGCCACGGTTACGGTTGCTACAAAAACTACTATTGTTACTTTTGTCACCGTTATCGTTACTTCCATACTATTTTGCTACTAAATACTTTGCTGCATATATTAAGTCTTTCAGGTGTGGTTGAATTGACATCTCAACTGCTAATACTTGAGAATATTCTTTGGCCCCCCTTGTGTCGAATCAATAAATTTGGGCCGAATACTCTACCCTCGAAAACTGTTGCGATCCCTATACTTGTGGGTTATCACTAAGTTGCTAAATCTGCCATAACTTAAAATTGGGAAAAGGCTAGATTTTTATTTGGTCAAGTAGTCTAATCACCCCCTCTAGACATATTTTCGACCCTACAAGTGCTATCAGAGCTTTGGTCTCCACTTGCCTTGATTTCCATAGCTTTGGTGATCATAGCCTTGGTTTCACAACCTAGGAGAGTATGGCGTCTAGCAAGGGAAATTACCACCATAGAGATCCTTACTGATGGTACTAATTTTGCTAGTTGGAAGCATAAGATGAAAATGCATATTGTTCGACATAACCCCACCGTTTGGGCTATTGTGCGTATTGGCTTGCAAGGTGAATTCTTTGATGGGAGAGAACCGAACTGTGAGGCTAGCGCGGAAGAGTTGAAGATGCTGCAATACAATGCTCAAGCTTGCGATATTGTGATGCCCCCGATTCAATCATACACTAATCATACACGCAAACGTGTACGATCAAGATTAGGGACTCACGGGAAGATATCACAGCACAACTCTACAAATAAAATAAGTCATACAAGCATCATATTACAAGCCAAGGGCCTAGAGGGCTCGAATACAAGAGCTCGATCATAGACGAGTCAGCGGAAGCAACAATATCTGAGTACAGACATAAGTTAAACAAGTTTGCCTTAAGAAGGCTAGCACAAACTGGGATACAGATCGAAAGAGGCGCAGGCCTCCTGCCTGGGATCCTCCTAAACTACTCCTAGTCGCCGTCAGCAGGCTGCACGTAGTAGTAGGCACCTCCCGAGTAGTAGTAGTCATCATCGACAGTGGCATCTGGCTCCTGGGCTCCATCGTCTGGTTGCAACAATCGGATATAGGAAAGGGGAAAAGGGGAAGAAAAACAACCGTGAGTACTCAGCCAAAGTACTAGCAAGAAAGGAGCTACACTACATATGTATGCATTGGTATCAAATGGGATAAGGGTATCATATGTGGACTGAACTGCAGAATGCCGGAATAAGAGGGGGGTAGCTAGTCCTTTCGAAGACTATGCTTCTGGTAACCTCCATCTTGCAGCAGGAGAAGAGAGTAGATGGTAAGTTCACCAAGTAGCATCGCATAGCATCATCCTAACCGATGATCCTCCCCTCGTCGCCCTGTGACGGAGCGATCACCGGTTGTATCTGGCACTTGGAAGGGTGTGTTTTATTAAGTATCCAGTTCTAGTTTTCATAAGGTCTAGGTACAACTCCAGGTCATCATTTTACTGAGGGACACGGCTATTCGAATAGATCAACTTCCCTGCAGGGGTGCACCACATAACCCAACACGCTCGATCCCATTTGGCTGAACACACTTTTCTGGATCATGCCCAGCCTCGGAAGATCAACACGTCGCAAACCTAGGCACAACAGAGAGGTCAGCACGCCGGTCTAAATCCTATGGCACAGGGGTCTGGGCCCATCGCCCATTGCACACCTGCACATTGCGTACGCGGCCGGAGAGCAGACCTAGCAACCTCCATTACAAAGGAAGTTACGTTACGCAGTCCAACCCGGTGCGCGCCGCTCAGTCGCTGACCTCTACCGGGATGGAGCCACCTGCCCCTTCAGCCCCCAACATCAGGATCACTCGCGGGTACTCCTACGAGCCGACCCGACTTTAATCACCACAAATATCATATATTATGTATAAGTATATACCCGTGATCAACTCCCAAGTGATCACGGCCCGATAGTATAGCATAGCAGACGGACAAGAATGTATGGCCACTGATGATAAATTAGCATCCTATACTAAGCATTAGGATTGCATGTAAGGTAACAATAGTAGTAGCAAGGACAGGCTATGCATCAGGATAGGATTAACGGAAAGCAGTAACATGCTACACTACTCTAATGCAAGCAGTATAGAAAGTAGAGTAGGCAATATCTGGTGATCAGGGGGGGGCTTGCCTGGTTGCTCTGGCAAGAGAGAGGGGTCGTCAACTCCGTAGTCGTACTGGGTAGCAGCGGCGTCGGTCTCGGTGTCTAGCGAGAGAAGAGGGGGAAGAAACAATAAATACAATGCTAACAGATGCATAGCGATGCATGACATGACAAGTATCGGTGCTAGTGGTGCCCTAACGCGGTATGAGGTGATACCGGTGAAGGGGGAAAACATCCGGGAAAGTATCCCCGGTGTTCCGCATTTTCGGCAGAGGAGCCGGAGGGGGAAAGTTGCGAGTTCGATAGGTTAAGGCTGCGTGGCGGACGAACGGGCTGCGTACCCGGTTCGTCTCGTCATTCTGAGCAACTTTCATGCACAAAGTTTTTCCATCTGATCTACGGTTTATTTTATATTAATTTTTAAAGTTTTAAATCATTTTCTAAATTTATTATTAATTCTAATTAAAAGGGGAAATTGCTATGTGCACCCAGCAGAGTGCACACAGCGGGGCCACCGGAGGCTGACAGTGGGTCCAGGGGTCCCTGTTGACTCAGTCAACAGTGCAGTCTACAATCAACTGCTTGACTATTGACTGGTCAACAATGTAGATGGGGCCCAGGTGTCATTCACACATATCTTGCATTTTCTTTTTAAGTGGATATTTAGAGGAGGGGTCCACCTGTCATTTACACCATCACTACTAGAAAAACCCCTACTAATGGCGCACCTAGTATGGCTATTAGTGGCGCATCTGTGGTGCGCCATTAATAGCACGCCATTAATAATTTTTACTAATGGCGCACCACCTGGTGCGCCATTAGTATCTGGTATACTAATGGCGCACCTCGGGTGCGCCATTAGTATAGGCCAGGGTGCGCCATTAGTATGCCTCCCAGGGGCCATGTATACCCAGGTGCTTTGGCATACTAATGGCGTACCACCTCTTGATGTGCCATTAGTAACCGCGGCATACTAATGGCGCACTACCCAGTGATGCACCATTAGTATGCACTGTCATACTAATGGCGCACTGTCCTGTGATGCGCCATTAGTATGAATATTAGGTTTTTTTTATCTTTTTATTTTCTGTTTTTTGCACAGGTTACAAAATGTATAGTTTGACAAAATATAGACAGCACACATCAACAACAGATTCATCGAATACAATAGAAGATTAGTCTTTGAATACAATTCATCATATTAGTCTCCGAATACAATTCATCATATTAGTTTCTGAATTAAAAAGACCGAACAAAGATAGAACATTATACTACAAGTCTCGAGACCGCGAGTAGCGAGTTTGTCTTGACATTACAAGTCGATATCGATCATCTAAACTACCATCACATAGAAGAGAGCTGCGGTCATCACGATGAGCATCATCACGATGAAACTCGTCTTCATCCGGTTCCTCCAACGCTCCCTCCCCTCTCCCGTTAGATAGCGGGCGTATCTAGATTCGGCCTCGGCCCTAGTGGTGTACCCTTTGTAACTGTTACCGCTGAATCGGTGAACCTGTCTCCGACACTCCTCCCAGTCATCGTAGACTCCGGGAACCTTACCCTTGTACACGACATACGTCGGCATCGCTATGCACTAGCCAAACGAAACGTTAGTACCAATTCACAGACAATACATAAGCAATATATAATTATGCAACAGAACGATCGGAAGAGAAAAGCAAGACATTAATAGCATCGATTACATCTAAGTTGAACGACTCTCGAAACCAAAGAGACATACTACAAGTTCATTAAAGTTTAATTACAACATGAGCCAATCGATGTTTCAGAACTAGACAACTCGACTCAAGGGACCAGAGCGTGGATGAAGCCGCCGTCTATCGTGGGAGTCATGAAAGAATGGGCGTTGTCATCCTGCATTTGTAGCATTGTGTCGATGTCACTGTTGGACGGTTGATTTCTGAGGTAGAACTGCCCCGAGGTACGAAGGACATCTTGATGGATGATTTCCGCAAACTCCGACTGGATGCGAAAGAATTCTTGTCGGAGGTCCGCGTCCTGGATTGCCGACACGCTCGCGGCCCAATCTTTGAGTTTACTCGGTAGCAGAAGTTGATGATGGTCCCGTACGATCGCCCGCATGTGATGGATGGCGTAGTAGGCACCCTTCTGACTGCCAGGCGGCTGCTTGACGCAGTAGAACGTCGTATTGTGGGAGAACACGTGCTTGCCGTACTTAGGAATAGGCCTGGTGAAGGTGCCTCCAGATTGGGCGTAGCCGGGGAGAACATCATCAAGAACCTTCTTGACATTTGTGTAGTCTACGTTCGACTGACGGTCCGGGTTGAAATACGTGGCCATGGAATATTTGGGGCTTAGGAGGATGAGCGTGCAACGTGTGTCACTGCAGAAAACACGGAATGTTAAAAGAAAAACGATCGAAATGTAAGAATTCATATGTTACGGGCCGGTTGAGGGGAGGACTTACTCGGGAAAGTAAGGCACGAGGAAGTTATCCTTATCTTGGTTTGCCAGAATGACGCCTTCGAGGTAAGAACTCGCGACTTGCCGGTCCCCAGTGCTGCCCAAGATCTTGGCACGCATGTAGAAGGGGTCGACTATCACGATGTCCGGGGTCTTGTCGCAAATGATCCGCATCTCCATACTCAGCGAAAATAGCCGAACGAAGGTGTAGTGCAGCGGATGAAGGTTCAACATAGCGTGGATGTCATCAAAACGCAGGACGATCGTACGCCCGATGGAGTTATCCACAAAGCCCTTGCCCTCTGGCACCTTGGCCGCGAAAACCGGGTATGCCACATCCTTCTCCCTGAGACGCCGCTTCTCCAAAGCAAGAACACTGTCATGCAGACTCCGCATAGCACCGGTTGCAGCATTGAGCATATTTGTCGGTAGCATCGCCCTACCCGCCACATGCACCCTCCTCGAGATATCCTGCGGTGAAGGTGGCCCGTCCTGAGCACGGATCGTACTCGGTGCCGGCTGGCTCGCACCCTTCTTAGTCTTTCTTTTGCGTGTCTTCTTCTTCTCCTGTAATGGGACCGAGTTCTGCTCACAGACCGCCTTCTTGAGTGTGTTGGGGCTGATAATATTTCGCACCTCGCCTATCTGAGGCTCGGTGAAGTCGGCAGCTGGAGGCGTCTCCTGAGAGCTGAACGCCAGACGACGCCTGTTGCAACTTGGCTTCTCCGCGGTACGAGCTAGATCGCACACGTCTTTTGTTGGGTTTGGTTCTTGAGAAGGAGGCCCCATGAAGTCGCCATCGTACCCATGCTCGGCAAAGTACTGATCGACGTTGCCAAATGTATCATCGTCGTCGTCGTCGTCGTTCTGATCCTGTGCCATATGCATGTTTGGATCCAGTGGCATAGGGATGTCCGGCACCATTACGGCGGTCTTGCCATGGGGCCGACTTGGCGCCGGCACGACTGGCGGTGTTGTCTTTGGGGTGGTGTCCCCCGCCCCAAACGAATTTGGCTCTTCGGCCAAAGCAGGGGCCAGCTCAGGCAGGCGCTGAGGGTCATCACGTCTTCATCGTCGGCCCCGACGGGTCGAATCAGAGGTAACAAGTCATCGCAGCCTGGCAGCACCCGAACCAGTTGAACCCTAAACAAGTTGGGTGGCATCTGGGTACCGTGGAACAAGGGGTTGCCCGGTTGAACGATTTTGCCCTTGGCGACATCGACCAACTCATTGTTCACGAAGTGGAGGAGAGTGCACGGAACGTCGGCGGCGCCCTGCGAAAACATGTAGGGCGTCAGGGATGCCCAGTCAAAGGCAAGGAGATGAAGTCCTCGGCCGAGAGAGGCTTAATTAGTTACCATGATGATGGCGTCGATCTCGGCTAATGTCGAGGCACCGCCAACGGCGGGCGTGCAGTTGACGAAGGGGCCGCTTGCTGAAGAGGTGCCGGCCGGCGTACACCCGGGTGCATTAAGCTCCCGTGCCGGCGTCGGAGACACCAATGCCGCCTCCGCCGGAGGCACCAATGGCCCCGCCATCGCATTATGCGAGTTGCTGGCCGTGAAGCTAGGAATCGGGGGCGGCCCCTGTTGGCCGCCCGCAATCCACGCACTCAACCCCGAGATCAAGGTAGGCACAAGGGCGGTGATCGTCGCTCCGAGTCGTTGTTCCACTTGCTCTTGGACAATCTCCGGAATCCGCGCCACCTGTGCCTTGAGTTCTTGAACCTCTCGCGCCTGGCTTTCCGAGCTGGTCTTTTTCTCCTTCCGCACACCAGCGGTATAGTATGACCCCCATTTTGTCGACAAGCCTTTGCCGGCCACACGACCAGCTGACGTCGGCTTACTGAGCTTATCCTTGTTCTTCATTACATTCAACCCCCTATTTAGAGTGGTGTCCCAAGGGTTGCTCTTAGTCGACCCCGCGCTACTGCTTTCAGTCGCCTGCGGAAGGAATGTGAACCATTTAGAAATTTGGCTTCATTAATTAGAATGCAACCATATGGAGCTAATTACGCGGGGGTGTATTCCTTACCAGAACAAGCTCAAGCTACCTGGTCTTCGGATCCGTGGTAAGCTCCTTTGTTTTCGGGTCCTTTATTTAGAGTGGTGTCCCAAGGGTTGTTTCGATGAGAACCAAGACAAGCAGCAGCCCACCAAAGCTTCTTCTACCCAGCAGCAAACACAACAAGAAGAAGTGCGGAACAATGTGATTCTAGTGCTAGTTACTACTGCTGCTGCTGGAAAGGGTGATGATTTGAATCTGATCAAAAGAGGAGGCTTCAAAGTAGAAGGTTGTTTCTGTCATGTTGAGGATTCAAGGAACCTGCCCTAGTGGTATCGTATTGTTGTAGAATTGTCCTTGCTACTGTAAATGGAAGGATCATCTATGCTACGTTATTCAACTGAAGATACCTACTGGCGGCCAACTGGCACAACACCTTGATCATCGATACGGCATCGGAGCTGCCGCTGCCCGAGGAGATCCCACCCACATGTACGGCGCTGGGACACAGTGACACACCCTGCTTGAGGTACTGTCGGAAGCGCTGGGCCTTCACAATGGCCACCTGGAGGAGGACTTCAGATAAACAAGTTTGAACATGTACGGCGCTGGTGGTGAACATCGGCGACTTCCTGCAAATCGTCTCCAACGACAGGTTCAAGAGCGTGGAGCACCGTGTGGTGTCCCTGAGCGTCGGGCCTCGCGACTCTGTCGCTTGCTTCTTCCGAAGGCAGGACACGGCCACGTCCACGAGAGTGCTAGCGCCAATCAACGCCGACGGCGAGGCGCGGTATAGGAGCACGACGACGGCGGAGCTGGTCCGGCACAACAGGGCCAAGGGCCTCGACGGTAGCTCTGCGCTGCAGCATTAGAGCCTCTGAATCCATACCATCAAAACTAGCCAGCATGCATGCGATGCATGTAGTGTCAGTTGCTCAAAATTAAGTTCATGGACTGAAGAACAGAGCGTGCATGCATGCAGTTTCAGTACCGGGTACATATATAGTTCTACTATGGAAGAATCTCAAAAATCAAATTAAAATGTGTTAACGGAAGCAACCAATAATAAAAATATCACCACGATGCTTACCGCCATTACTTAGACTAGAAATCCCGTAACAATAGATAAAAATAACAGGCCAACAACTTGTAAAACATAACTACTCTCTCTCTTGCAAAACATTGCTGAAAAAACACAAAGATCTACTAATTGATATCCCATGGCTTTACCCCCTTCAAGTTCGCCCAGTTTAATCATTTGCTGCAAATACCTTGCACGACCAAACAAATTCTTTCTTCACTACTTAGTCATACATGCATACAGTTAGCAATTGGTGAACGAACCAAATGGAGATTCAACAGAGGAACCATGACTAGAGATGTGCTAAAGATTAGAGATGTGCTGAAGATTTTGGCGGTAACACGACTAGATTATGGGAAGATACATGTTTAGGGGAGACGCCACTGGCCACAAAATATCCTTCCCACAGTTTGTTGGCTGATGACATGATTATTTTTACGAACACACTTAAATACAACCTAGTACGCCCTCCGTTTTTATTTACTCCACATATTAGAGTTGTTTGAAGTCAAACTTTGCCCAAGATTAAAGAGAAAAACATTAACATATACAAAATCAAATCAATACCATCAGATTCATCATTGAATATATTCTCACCTCATATAATTTTATAAGTGCAAAAACTGAAGATACATGCCCTGTTTATCTGAAGAATTGAATGAACATTGGCCCCGAAGCATTTTCTTGACTAAACTGTGCTCGTAATCCAATTTATGGCCTAATCTACTCAGATTTTACTCAATGACCATGTGCCCAGAGAAAAGGGGAAGAACAGAAGAGGAGGAAGAGCGTACCACGTCTGTAGTCGGGCTAAGCTGTCGCCGGTGACGGTGGAGACGAGGCTGGCTGACCGAGGCGGCGTCGGGGCGGGGTCGAGGCGGCGTCGGGGCGGCGTCGGGGTGGCGGGGCGGCGTTGAGGCGGCGTCGGGGCG
>NC_041388.1:518188082-518272251 GCF_002162155.2 Triticum dicoccoides
ACATCGGGACCTTCTCTCCAGCGTAGCTCAGCTCCCAGATCTCCTCGATCCTTCCGTAGTATCTGTCCTTGTCGTTACCGGTGTAGGATTCCATCGTTACCCCGGAGTTCTGATAACCATCGCTCTTCATGTCCTTGGCCTCGGTGTAGAATGTGTAGCCGTTGATATCGTACGCCTCATAGGTCATCAGGTTGTGCTCGGCGCCCTGTGACAAGGCGAATATGAGTTGTTCTTCCGCGGAAGAATCCTCATGTAAAGGGTACGACAGAAGCTTCTGCTTGAACCAACGCGTGAAACATGAGTTGTGCTCTTTGAGTATATCTCCGTCCGTCCTCTGTTGGCCTCGGTCATTGTACGTCTTCTTAATAAAGGTTTTGTGCTCTACCACCCAAGGATCGACCATGTCTATGTGTTATAGCGCGACTAGGTTTGCTCTTTCAAAGTCGGTGAGTCGACCCTCGAAGTCGACATGCATTTCGCGGCGACCCTCACGGTGACCCCATCCAGCGAGCCTGCCGAGGTGCCTGTTGACAGGCAGACCAACGGGGTTCTCGATGCCTAGATAATTCGTGCAGTAGGAGATGCACTCTTCGGTCAGAAAGCCCCTGGCTATGCTTCCTTCTGGACGTGACATGTTGCGAACGTATCCTTTGATGACACCATTCATCCTTTCGAACGGCATCATGCTGTGCAGGAACGTCGGCCCGAGTTGGATGATATCCTCCACTATATGGACCAGCAGATGCACCATAACGTCGAAGAATGCGGGCGGGAAGTACATCTCAAGCTCGCATAGTATCACCACGATCTCTTCCTGTAGCCTTCTGAGTTGCCTCACGCCAATCGACTTCCGAGAGATGACGTCGAAGAAGTTGCATAGGCCAAATAGCGTTTCACGGACGTGCGCGTCCATGATCCCACGGATTGCAACTGGAAGTATCTGCGTCATCAGCATGTGACAGTCGTGAGACTTCATCCCGTTGAACTTCTGCTTCGCTTGGTCTAGGTATCTGCTTATCTTCCCCACGTAACCGTAAGGAAGTTTTACTCCTAGGAGGCAGGTGAAAAACTGCTCGATCTCCTCCTGACTTAGAGTGAAGCACGCGGGAGGGTAGTCATTTCCGGTCTTCTTGGCCTTTTTGCCTTTGCGACGACTTTCTGTGTCCTGCTTCGCCTCATCATCATCATCATCATCATCATCATCATCATCATCATCATCATCATCATATATAGCATGAAGCACCTGCCTGATGCCCATTGATTTCAAGTCTGCCCTTGCTTTCGGCCCATCTTTGGTCCTCTCTGGCATGTTGAGCAGGGTACCAAGCAGACTCTCGCACACGTTCTTCGTGATATGCATGACATCAAGGCTGTGAGGCACACGGTGGATCTTCCAGTATGGCAAGTCCCAGAAAACAGACCTCGTTTTCCATACCTTCAGCAGCGGCTCTGGCGCCTTTCGCTTCTTTCCCGGCTCTGGCGCCTTTTGCTTCTTTCCCGGCAGTGGGCAGTCTTTCCAATTTTTCAACAGCTTGTCTATTTCCTCGCCGCTCCTCGTACACGGGCGTTTTCGGGGTTCGGTTTCACCATCGAACAGATCCTTGCGTTTCCTCCACGGGTCATCGTCGCGAAGCCACCTTCGATGTCCCATGAACACGGTTTTCGAAGACCCGGGATCTCTATCTAGCTGGCGATACGTTGTGTCATCCATGCACCTTACGCATCCAGAAAATCCGTGGACTACCTGCCCCGCAAGATATCCGTAACCGAGATAGTCGTGCACCGTCGTGAGCAGTGCGGCTCTCATAGGGAAATATTCTTTCTCTGCGGCGTCCCACGTATTGGCTAGCGTTTTCCACAGCGTGTCAAGCTCCTCTTTAAGCAGCCCCAGATACAGATTGATGTCGTTCCCTGGTTGTTTCGGCCCTTCAATTAGCATACTCATGTGAATGTACTTCCTCTTCATGCACAACCAGGGGGGGAAGGTTGTACATCCACACAAACACAGGCCAGGTGCTATGTGTGCTTCTCTGGCTGCCAAACGGATTGACTCCATCGGTGCTCGCGCCCAGCACGATGTTCCTTGGATCGTTCCCAAATTCTGGGTATTCGAAGTTCAATGCTTGCCACTGGCTCGCATCCTTAGGGTGACTCAGCATCTTGTCTTTTTTATCTATCTCCGGATCATTTGCGTCATCTTCTCGCTTCTTCTCCTCCCTATCCGCGTGCCAACGCAGGAGCTTCGCTACCTTAGGATCCGCGAAATACCGCTGCAGACGAGGAGTGATCGGAAAGTACCACACCACTTTTCGAGGAGCTTTCTTCCTCTTCTTGTATCGAGTGACACCGCACACCGGACATATTGTAGACTCCGCGTGCTCGTCCCGATAAATGATGCAATTGTTCATGCACACATGGTATTTCACGTGCGGTAAATCCAGAGGACACACGATTTTCTTCGCCTCCTCCAAACTGGTCGGGCACTTGTTCCCCTTGGGAAGACGTTCGTGCCAGAATGACATGTTCTCGTCGAAGCATGCGTCGGTCATTTTGTGTTTTACCTTCATCTCTAGAGCCATGAGCGTTACTTTCAGGCGGGTATCCTCGGGCCTGCATCCTTCATACAACGGAGTAACCGCGTCTAACTCAAGTTGATCCATCTTGGCTTTCTCTCGGGCGGCAGCTCTTGCGTTATCCGTCTGCTTGAGAAGCAGCTCTTGAATATGAGGGTCCTGCACCGAGCCCATCGATGGTCCAACATCGTCTGCTCCACCGGCATCATCATCATGTCCTGCATCTTCTACATGATGACTGTGTACAGCATCACCATCGTGATCATCTCCTGGGGATTCTTCGTCTTCTCGCCCCCCCGAGCCGCGGTGGTTGTCTTGCTGCCCTTCCTCATTTCTTGCCTGCCCCCCATGGACGACTTCGTAGTCATCTTCATCACCTTGCCACTGATAGCCATCCATGAAACCACGCAAGAGCAGGTGGTCCCGCACCTGCCCGGAATCCGGGTCCGCAATAAGGCTATTCAGCTTGCATCTTCGACACGGACATCTTATCTCTGTCTCGTTCTTTTGAAGCATCTCGGCCTTCGCGGACCTCAAAAACCTATTCACGATGCCTTCAATCATCGTGCGGACCATGGTCGCCTGCGGGGTAGAGCAAAACGATATTTTAGAACCAAGAAAAAATTTGGCATGACTTTCCCTAAAAATAGGACCAAAAAGAATGCTTAATGCCAAAATTCTCGCCGAAACGGAAATGAATCAACATTCCGGCAAAATATTGGCAACTATCGCATTTCAAATACCGGTACACCTCCAAACACAAACACATATGCAACACCACAAACATATGCAACACCACGAACATACATAGATCTAGCTAGGCCATAAAAAGTGCATGTGCACATTGTTGTAGGGAGAACAACATAAATATAGCTTCCCCCCTTACTTACCTAGCAAAACAAGGTAACTTAACCACTTAATTTGAATGAATCTATGGTGGAAATGAGGTGAAAAAGAGGAGGCACCCGAGACAAGGAGGAGGCGGTGGAGAGAATGAAGTGGGGAGAAAGTGAGTGTGGGAGGAGAGGCTGTCCAAAATATCTTGTTGCTGCCCACTTACTAATGGCGCACCAGCAACAAATGCGCCATTAGTAATACAGGTTACTAATGGCGCACCCCCTGGCGGTGCGCCATTAGAACTTTTGCAAAAAAAAGGAATAAAAGCAATAATAATAAAAAATAAAATTAGTGGCGCACCTTCTGGATGGTGCGCCATTACTAGTTACAACTAGTAATGGCGCACCACCAGGGGATGCGCCATTAGTATGTTTGGACAGGCGCACTAGTTCAAAAAAAAATTTGGTACTAATGGCGCACCGTGGTCAGGGTGCGCCATTAGTAGTTTCAACACTAATGGCGCATCAGAAGGTGGTGCGCCATTAGTATATACTAATGGCGCACCACTTGTCTGGTGCGCCATTAGTGTCATTTCCATCTATAGCCCTTTTCCTAGTAGTGTATGCCTAACCGCCGATTGGACTAACTAGTAGGGGTACTAATTAGCTAACGGAGAGCCGGCCGGCCACCACACACACACACACATAATACACACACGCACACACAGTGATAGGGACTAATTCTATTTTCTGTTGAGAAAAGATAGCATTTTGTGATTTTCATAGGAATTAATCCATTCATCAAATTAATTTGGTCCAATGGAAACATTTGAGCTTTGACAAGTGTTCTACCTAGTCAAATTATTTTTACTCATGTTAATCATGGGTTTTCCGCAGTTTAGAGGCTGTCCAAAGGGTTATTCAGTGTAAAATTTGAAAAGCTAGCTAGTTGCTACACTAATTAGCAGCAGCAGTAGATTCATAAGAGCAGCGACGGCATGCACACGAGTTGGGCGCGGGGCGCGGCGCTGCACGGCGTGACGTTGGGCTGGTGAGCGACGCGGGGCGAGGGGCGAGGCAGGTCGCGGTTGCAGGGCGGTTGGGCGCAGGCGGACGGACGCAGGGCCGGGCGCGGCCGGCGTGCGTGCACATGCGGTAGCGGCAGGTTGCAGCAGCACGGCGAGCGGGTGCGAGTTGAGCGCATCATGGTAGCAGCGACAACAGCACAGCACGGCTATGGCGGGCGCAACGAGGCATGGGGCAAGTGCGGCAACGGCGTTGTCGGACGGAGGCAGGCACAGGGCATGTGCCGGGTGCCGGGTGCGGGAGGGTCGTAGGCGGCGCGCGGTGACGGATACAGGGGCCGCGGGGCGCATGCGGCGCGGCCAGCGCGGGGTCGGGGAGCTACGGGCACATGACCAGGGGCATGGGGAGCACGACAGAGCCATGGCGAACGCGAGCTGCGGTGGCTCCGGGCGCGGGGTGATAACAGCCTACGGCGGCGTCTCGAGGCGGGGAGAAGGAGAGAGAGGGAGTGGCGCTCACCGAGCAGGCACAAGGAAGCCCGTCGAGTGTTTTAGGAGCAGCAGAGGTGGCCGGCGTCATCGTGGTTCGCCGGCATCCCGAGGAGGAAGAAGTTTCAATCCAGCACTACAACGGTGAGGAGCTCCAACGGGTGGCACCGGTCAATGTTGAGGATGACGGCGAAGCGGGCGGATGCGGTCCTAGGCGTCGGGGCGCATGGTGGCTGCGGTAGGGCGAGATGACCGGCGACACGGGCGCACCGCAAGGTGGATCTAGACGCGGGGGAGATGAGAGTGTGGGGGCAGGGGGAGTGGATAAGGGGGAGCGCGATGGCAAGTGGGAGGGGACGAGGGGAGCCCGAGGCGTCGGGGGATCTTATCCCCTCGCCCACGACGCCGGCGAGCTGGTCGGGTGACGACCGCGACCGGGCGGTCGGTCGAACAGTGAGAAGACGACCGCGAGGGGGGGAGTGGGTTGGCTGGGACGTTGGGCCGGCTGGGTGGGCTTGGCCTAGGGGAAGGGTTTTTCTTTTATTTTACTATTTTTCTTTTTCTTTTTACAGTTCTAGTTTTATTTTATTTTTGAGTAGCAATTAGCACTATAAAATACAGGAACAACATCTAATTTGGTTTTACTAATTATACCACTGCCACATTTATTTTGAGGTTCAAATAAAATAGTTTAGTATTTTTATAATTTAAAAGCATTTAATAATTGTTTTTAGCCATTGCTATATTCCTAAAAGAGCATTTAAATACTTCTACAAAAATGTTGAGTCAGCACCATAATTGGTTATGGAATATTTGCCACACATTGAACATTTCATTATGCATGTTTGAGAAATTTCAATTTTGGACTTTAATTTGAATTGAATTTGAATTATGCTTTGGATCAAATGAGGATTAGCAACAACAGTGTGATGACATGGCACCATCAATAGGGGATTACTGTAGCTTAATTATCCAGCGTCACAATTCTCCTTCACTACAAGAAATCTCGTCCCGAGATTTAAGAGGGGAGTAAGGGGGAAAGTTCTGGTTACGATATTCTAACGGATCTTCTCGAAGAAGTTAATCCCTTTCGTTGATGTCTTCAAGTCTTTATTCCAATGCATAATGATAAACTTGTCATCATTTCTTCAGGAACTCCATCGTACTTACGAAAGGATAAGGGGCAGCTCAGCTACGGCAGAATGCTTTTGAGGGAAACAATTTGGGGTTAACCCATGAATGAGTTTATGATTATCTCTCGAGTTGAACATATGAAATACATCGAGAGTAAGGTACGAAGGTACAATAAGAGGTTCCAAGCGGATAGATAGTTGCTCGAAGTCTGAACCAGAGTGACAAAGGGGTTCAGAGTTGCGAGAGTAAATATTGCGTCTGATACCAGAATAGATCACTAGGACGGTGGCCCGTGAATTACATACGAGGTCACACGCGAGGAATAACTTTGGGAATAGGGGGTATACAGGACAGTCAGGTTTCGATCCTGTGGAACTGTGGGTTATGGGCCCACCATGTGTTTTTTTAATAGGAGCAGTGACATCTTGCACGGTCATGATAGCAAGGCATGTCAGAGAGTACCATGTCAGTTATGTCGGCAACAACGTTGGTACCAAGGGCGAGGGTCGAAGAGAACCATTTTCCTGCTCGTTGCAACAAGGCGGACCAATAGGCAAATTCTCGTCCATCGGTGGTTACCGGAATGTCATCAACAAAAGTAACAGGGTCTTACTGACAAAATTGTACACGAGGGGTCTACATAAGCAGGGAATTAATACTGCTTAGACCATAATGATCACCAGAAAGGTTAAACCAAGTAATGGAAAGGAAAATATGATTATAAGATATTTCAGGGGTATATCCTTCCCAAGGGCAAGCAGAGCATGATATCCATGACATGACTTAACGTAGAAAACCATTTAGGTTATGGGAGAGGAATTTTCATGGCATTATCCATACAACGGTGTTTGAATAATTGATTACGAAAATTTAGCATTGTGCTTCAAATGTTTTTATTGAAGATCGGAGTACCACAGACATGCTTCGAGATAGCATTGACATGGTTAACAAGTGAGGGTCAGACTTTATAAACACCAAGGATCCATTTGTAAAAACTTGTAGAATAAGTCGTACAATTTTCTCATGGAAGAATGGATAACCTTGCTGAAAAGGAAACTATAACAATAGGTCCTTCGGCCAGGTGTGCTAGGCATGACATCATCTTACCGGGTCATATAAAGAGCAATGTTATAACTCTTGGAAATATGTTCCAACCATCATATCTGACCGAGATTCAGATCTGATTGGTGTCAGGATACCTCAGACTCATGATGCCTGAGAAGGAAGGGGTGCAACACAATTTGACGGGATGGCGTTGCAAGATTCTCGGGAAATGAAATATGGAAGCAAGTTCTAAATCATAAGTTCATCATTAACCCAAGTAGAGGATGATGACGTGGCTGATGAACTTAGCGACAACTCATCGAGATTGCCAAAAAGGTGTATTTCCACAAATTTGTGAGCAAAGAGATAACATTTGCCAGCTCAAATGATACAATGATGTTTGATCGAGGAAAGCATACACAATTAGACATTGGTTGAAAAGGTGCACCCAAAATATGGGCCTAGGTAGCATGATCAATGCTTAGAATGGTGACTCGATAACCAGTGGTCTAAGAATGAAATGTCGACCATTAACTCCAAAGCAATATGGTCGCTAGAAGTTTTGAATTCGCACATCCAAGTTCAATTGTCGGTTTTTCGGTTGGAATCAGCATGGGGACCAAGAAGGAATGGTGATGGTGAGAAGTATTACTTGTATCAAGAATTCTCAAGAGGTGGTAAAATTCCCATGACATTCTTGACATAAAAGGTGGTAATACTCCAAGGTAAAGAAGAACAACGCCGGGTAGCAAGGAACTCAAGGTATAACACAAAACACGAACAAGTTTGTGTTGGAGGGAAGGCAATAAAGTGGCCGATGATAACACAACTCATCAAGGGCAAGGATGGTATTTCTCTGCATGAAACCGGTTGATATCCTGGAAGAGCTCATAAGGTTGATGATGATCATGACGCATTTGTCGAGAGATTTCATGAAGATGTAATCAATCAGTGACGACATCAAGTCAAAGGAATGATGAAGCAAGAGGTTATTGGAACCACAGTTACGACACAAACTCGAACTCAAGCTTGTTGTTTAAGGTGAAAGGGTATGACGAGGAAAATCAACGTAAGCTTAGCTATCGTCGCAAATTGTTGCTCCGAGAATAAGGACCAGGTAGCACAGTTAGAATCATCATGACAATGATATAGCCAAACAGGCTAGGAATGGCGTGATCGAGTACAAACTCGTACTTATAGAAGCTTACTGAAGAGTTGTTGAACCGTAGTGCGGACTCAGTTCAGTTATAGGTGTCTTTGAGTGTTTAATAACTCAGAGCCCGTGAAAAATTGGAATCAGTGGGAATGTAGCACTTGATGAAGAACTCATAAGAGGTTATGCAGTTCCATGATAATCTCGAGATACCGGGGGGTAATACTCGACGACAGATCAAAGTAGAGGTTGGACTAGAGTAATGCTCTATAGAAGACAAGTACTCTAACTTGTCCGAGAAATGGAATCAAAAAGAAAATATGGTCGGAACCACGGTTGCAAAAGACCAAACATAGATACAGGACGAACTTATAACAAGGGGATTAATATCATTTACAAGAAGCTTCGATGATAAGTTTCACATCGGGTCCATGGGCATGAATGCAAAGGCTAAAGGTCGACTCCCACTTCTTCCATGCATAACCTTTCATTTTACTTCTCGCTTTTGATGAAACTGTAGTGTAGAAATTTTATCTAGCAAAATACTAGAAGAGTATGAATCGTGAAAACTTTCGAGTTCACACATATTAAGGAAGGCATAGGTTCAAGCCATCGGGGCTTCTTAGAACATATACCACGAACTTCAAGAGTAAATAACACAAACTCGATAGTAGAGCATGTTCAAAAGCAGATGATACAATTTACCAAAGGCATTATATACCCATGGAAAGGCTCTCAAGGTTATTCAATATGAAGGACACTGTCGGATAAAATCCAACAAAGGAACCGATGGTCCACAAGGGATCTGATGTGAGCATTGGTACTCAACCAGAGGAAGAAGAATGCTCGGGCATCATATTATAGAACATCTGAATAATTTGATGCTTAGATAACAAAGGAATTATGATTTCCAAAACAAAGGATCAGAAGCAGACGCTCTGATCAAGGATGGATAAGTTGGATAGACCAGAGGCACAATTGACGACAAATAGTTTGGTCGAGAACCAGCTCATGTTCAAAAAAATGATGTCTGAGCCAGAAGGATAATTTAGAAAGGTTGATAGATGATTGTGTGCATTCACACACATGTTGAATCAATAGGATCAAAATGACGGTGTCAAAAGATACTAACGAATATTGCCAGATATATGGGAAGCATCCATAATGCAAGTAGAAAAGTATTTCCAGAGCAATAAAGCTGCTAAAGATTTTCGGAGGATTGAATAGTATTTCAAAGACTTTTGTGAAACACCTGAACAACTGGGGATGAGCGGATACTCGGAAAGTGCGAGAAATTACTCTTATGGGTATTCAGGCGGCAAAGAACTGCAGGGCAGTAGGCACAAAATATTCTCGGGGTATCTTGTAATAACAAGATCGACTGGGAATAAAAGTAAGCACGACAAGTGTAAGTATTTATCCATAGGGATATTTCGGTGGAAGGGAATTGCAAAAGCAACGGGCACAAGGTCTCGAGAGAATATCAGAGAGTATCTTCGAAATCCTCTGGTGCAGCCGGCAATCATCTGGACTGAAGGGGCTCTCCGGGAGAAAGTATTTTCGAGAACCTAAAGTTAGATTTTAGTAAACATCGTTTAACCCGAATAGAAGAGAGTTCAGAATCCCGGAGTAAAGGTCGAGGAGTAAAAGATCCTAGTACCACCCGATGGCGACATGGGCCTGTAGGACACACAACCATGTTAGTAAAAGTTTTGCAATGTCTAGACTTGACTTCGGCCATGGAGTGTGGGAGGGGATTCCTACAGGCAGTCAGCTCTGATACCAACTTGTGACGCCCCCGATTCAATCGTACACTAATCATACAC
Organism: Triticum dicoccoides; assembly: GCF_002162155.2. Classification (NCBI taxonomy): domain Eukaryota; kingdom Viridiplantae; phylum Streptophyta; class Magnoliopsida; order Poales; family Poaceae; genus Triticum; species Triticum dicoccoides. The sequence continues at coordinate 518,198,163 of NC_041388.1, forward strand.
GCAAACGTGTACAATCAAGATCAGGGACTCATGGGAAGATATCACAACACAACTCTACAAATAAAATAAGTCATACAAGCATCATATTACAAGCCAGGGGCCTCGAGGGCTCGAATACAAGAGCTCGATCATAGACGAGTCAGCGGAAGCAACAATATCTGAGTACAGACATAAGTTAAACAAGTTTGCCTTAAGAAGGCTAGCACAAACTGGGATACAGATCGAAAGAGGCGCAGGCCTCCTGCCTGGGATCCTCCTAAACTACTCCTGGTCACCGTCAGCGGGCTGCACGTAGTAGTAGGCACCTCCCGAGTAGTAGTAGTCGTCATCGAAAGTGGCATCTGGCTCCTGGGCTCCATCGTCTAGTTGCAGCAATCGGATATAGGAAAGGGGGAAAGGGGAAGAAAGCAACCGTGAGTACTCATCCAAAGTACTCGCAAGCAAGGAGCTACACTACATATGTATGCATTGGTATCAAATGGGATAAGAGTATCATATGTGGACTGAACTGCAGAATGCCGGAATAAGAGGGGGATAGCTAGTCCTTTCGAAGACTATGCTTCTGGTAACCTCCATCTTGCAGCAGGAGAAGAGAGTAGATGGTAAGTTCACCAAGTAGCATCGCATAGCATAATCCTAACCGATGATCCTCCCCTCGTTGCCCTGTGAGAGAGCGATCACCAGTTGTATCTGGCACTTGGAAGGGTGTGTTTTATTAAGTATATGGTTCTAGTTGTCATAAGGTCTAGGTACAACTCCGGGCCATCCTTTTACTGAGGGACACGGCTATTCGAATAGATCAACTTCCCTGCAGGGGTGCACCACATAACCCAACACGCTCGATCCCTTTGGCCAGACACACTTTTCTGGGTCATGCCCAGCCTCGGAAGATCAACACGTCGCAGCCCTACCTAGGCACAACAGAGAGGTCAGCACGCCGGTCTAAATCCTATGGCGCAGGGGTCTGGGCCCATCGCCCATTGCACACCTGCACGTTGCGTACGCGGCCGGAGAGCAGACCTAGCAACCTCCATTACAAAGGAAGTTGCGTTACGCGGTCCAATCCGGCGCGCGCCGCTCAGTCGCTGACATCACGAAGGCTTCGGTTGATACCACGACGTCGAGTGCCCATAACTGTCCCCACGTAGATGGTTAGTGCGTATAGGCCAGTAGCCAGACTCAGATCAAATATGAAGATCTCGTTAAACGTGTTATTCTGAAATAACCACGGACGCCGACCAGGGCCAAGCCCACCTCTCTCCTAGGTGGTCTCAACCTGCCCTGTCACTCCGCCACAAAGTAACCGTCGGGGGCCTTCGAGAACTCAGGCCCACCTCTACCAGGATGGAGCCACCTGCCCCTTCAGCCCCCAACATCAGGATCACTCGCGGGTACTCCTACGAGCCGACCCGACTTTAATCACCACAAATATCATATATTATGTATAAGTATATACCCGTGATCAACTCCCAAGTGATCACGGCCCGATAGTATAGCATGGCAGACGGACAAGAATGTATGGCCACTGATGATAAACTAGCATCCTATACTAAGTATTAGGATTGCAGGTAAGGTAACAACAGTAGTAGCAAGGACAGGCTATGCATCAGGATAGGATTAACGGAAAGCAGTAACATGCTACACTACTCTAATGCAAGTAGTATAGAAAGTAGAGTAGGCGATATCTGGTGATCAAGGGGGGGGGGATTGCCTGGTTGCTCTGGCAAGAGAGAGGGGTCGTCAACTCCGTAGTCGTACTGGGTAGCAGCGGCGTCGGTCTCGGTGTCTAGCGAGAGAAGATGGGGGAAGAAACAATAAATACAATGCTAACAGATGCATAGCAATGCATGACATGACAAGTATCGGTGCTAGGGGTGCCCTAACGCGGTATGAGGTGATACCGGTGAAGGGGGGAAATATCCGGGAAAGTATCCCCGGTGTTTCGCGTTTTCGGGCAGAGGAGCTGGAGGGGGAAAGTTGCGAGTTTGATAGGTTAAGGTTGCGTGGCAGACGAACGGGCCGTGTACCCGGTTCGTCTCGTCGTTCTGAGCAACTTTCATGTACAAAGTTTTTCCATCTGATCTACGGTTTATTTTATATTAATTTTTAAAGTTTTAAATCATTTTCTAAATTTATTATTAATTCGAATTAAAAGGGGAAATTGCTATGTGCACCCAGCAGAGTGCACACAGCGGGGCCACCGGAGGCTGACAGTGGGTCTAGGGGTCCCTGTTGACTCAGTCAACAGTGCAGTCTACAGTCAACTGCTTGACTATTGACTGGTCAAAAATGTAGATGGGGCCCAGGTGTCATTCACACATATCTTGCATTTTCTTTTTAAGTGGATATTTAGAGGAGGGGTCCACCTATCATTTACACGATGCCTAACCGCCGATTAGACTAACTAGTAGGAGTACTAATTAGCTAACGGAGAGCCGGCCGGCCACCACACACACAGAGAATACACACACGCACACACAGTGCTAGGGACTAATTCTATTTTCTGTTGAGAAAAGATAGCATTTTATGATTTTCATAGGAATTAATCCATGCATCAAATTGATTTGGTCCAATAGAAACATTTGAGCTTTAACAAGTGTTCTACCTAGTCAAATTATTTTTACTCCTGTTAATCATGGTTTTGCCGCAGTTTAGAGGCTGTCCAAAGGGTTAGTCAGTGTAAAATTTGAAAAGCTAGCTAGTAGCTACACTAATTAGCAACAGCAGTAGATTCAGAAGAGCAGCGGCGGCATGCACACGAGTTGGGCGCGGGGCGCGGCGCTGCACGACGTGACGATGGGCTGGTGAGCGACGCGGTGCGAGGGGCGAGGCAGATCGCGGTTGCAGGGCGGCTGGGCGCAGGCGGACGGATGCAGGGCCGGGCGCGGCCGGCGTGCGTGCACATGCGGCAGCAGCAGGTTGCGGCAGCACGGCGAGCGGGTGTGAGTGGAGCGCATCACGGTAGCAGCGACAACAGCATAGCGCGGCTACGGCGGGCGCGACTGGGCGGGGGGCAAGTGCGGCAACGGCGTCGTCAGACGGAGGTAGGCACAGGGCATGCGCCGGGGTGCCGGGTGCGGGAGGGTCGTAGGCGGCGCGTGGTGACGGATACAGGGGCCGCGGGGCGCATGCGGCGCGGCCAGCGCGGGGTCGGGGAGCTGCGGGCACATGACCAGGGGCATGGGGAGCACGACAGAGCCGTGGCGAACGCGAGCTGCGGTGGCTCCGGGTGCGGGGTGATAACGGCCTACGGCGGCGTCTCGAGGCGGGGAGAAGGAGAGAGAGGGAGTGGCGCTCACTGAGCAGGCACAAGGAGGCCCGTCGAGTGGTTTAGGAGCAGCAGAGGTGGCCGGCGTCGTCGTGGTTCGCCGGCGTCCCGAGGAGGAAGAAGTTTCGATCCAGCATTGCAACGGTGAGGAGCTCCAACGGGTGGCACCGGTCAATGTAGAGGATGACGGCGAAGCGGGCGGATGCGGTCCTAGGCGTCGAGGCGCATGGTGTCCGCGGTAGGGCGAGATGACTGGCGACGCGGGCGCACCGCAAGGTGGATCTGGACGCGGGGGATAGGAGAGTGTGGGGGCAGGGGGAATGGATAAGGGGGAGCGTGATGGCAAGTGGGAGGGGACGAGGGGAGCCCGTGGCGTCGGGGGATCTTATCCCCTCGCCCACGACGCCGGCGAGCTGGTCGGGTGGCGACCGCGACCGAGCGGTCGGTCAAATAGTGAGAAGACGACCGCGAGGGGGGGAGTGGGTTGGCTGGGACGTTGGGCCGGCTAGGTGGACTTGGCCCAGGGGAAGGGTTTTTCTTTTATTTTAACTATTTTGTTGTTTTTCTTTTTACAGTTGTAGTTTTATTTTATTTTTGAGTAGCAATTAGCACTATAAAATATAGGAACAACACCTAATTTGGTTTTACTAATTATACCACTGCCACATTTAGTTTGAGGTTCAAATAAAATAGTTTAGTATTTTTATAATTTAAAAGCATTTAATAATTGTTTTTAGCCACTGTTATATTCGTAAAAGAGCATTTAAATACTTTTACAAAAACGTTGGGTCAACACCATTATTGGTTATGGAATATTTGCCACACATGATGCATGTTTGAGATATTTGAATTTTGGACTTTAATTTGAATTGAATTTGAATTATGCTTTGGATCAAATGAGGATTAGCAACAACAGTGTGATGACATGGCACCATCAACAGGGGATTAGTGTAGCTTAATTATCTGGGCGTCACAGATATCCTCTTCAACGGATTGTGCCTCGAATAACTCAACAAAATCAGCCGTTTTGAGAATGCAAAGAAATTTGGGATACTTTGATTGATATGCACGAAGATACTGACTATGTCACGGAATCCAAATTGGATGTGCTTCAAAGTCAACTTGACAAGTTCAAAATGAAGGATGGTGAAGGTGTTGCCGAAATGTACTCTAGGCTTGCTCTCATCACAAATGAGATTGCCGGCTTAGGAACTGAAGAGATGACCAATAGATTCGTCATCAAGAAGATCCTAAGAGCCTTGGATGGAAAATATGATACCATGTGCACATTGATCCAAATGATGCCCAACTACAAACATCTCAAGCCAACGGAAGTCATTGGAAGAATTGTTGCTCATGAGATGTCACTCAAGGATAAGGAAGAGATTCACAACAAGTCAAGTGGTGCTTACAAAGCCTCATGTGATGCTCCTACATCATCAAGTTAGAAAAAACCCTTCAATGAAGAATTGGGCCTAATGGTGAAGAACTTCAACAAGTTCTACAAGAATAGAAGCAAGGAAAGAAGTTCCAAGTCAAGGTCCTACAATGACAAAAGATCTTCGAGTCATGAACGAAATTGCTACAATTGTGGAAGACCCGGACACTACTCCAATGAGTGTACGCCCCCCTACAAAAGAAGAGAAGATTCACCCAAAAGGAGAAGTAGAAGAGAAGAATCACCACCAAGAGAGAGGAGTAGAGATGATCGATATGAACGAAGAACATCACGGAGAAGCAAGGATTCGGAAAGGAAGGACAAGTCATCAAGGAGCTACACTAAACGAAGACATCAAGCTCATGTTGGTGAATGGGTATAAGGTTCCAACTCCGACAATCACTCCGAAAGAAGTTATCACTCCGACTCCTAATATACTCAAGATGAAGGTGTTGCCGGTCTAGCACTTGTGTCAACCAACTCCTACGACATATTTGACTCTCCAAATTAAGGAATTGGAAGATGCTTCATGGCCAAAGGCCCAAAGGTATCACACCCCGAGTATGTTGATTTCAATAATGATGAACATGATTTGCTAGGTGATGATGATTTACTTGTTGACAACTCTAGTGATGAAAACTATGATGAACTTGCTATTAATCATGCTAATCAAGATAAAACGAATGATGATGATAAGAAGGAGATTGAGTGTCTAACTAAAGAACTAAAAACTCTTAAGTTAGCTCATGAAACTACCTTGGAAGATCATCGAGAACTTTTAAAGACTCATGAGAAGTTACGCTTTGAAAAGATCAACCTTGAGCAAGAGCATGGGTTCTTAAAAGCAATCAATGATGATCTCCGGAAGAAAAGTTCTTCTTACATTGCCAAGCATTTACTCTTGTCTACTTACATGCTACAATTTAAATCTAGAAACAAGAGTAAGAAAGATTCTTCTTCTAGTAGTAACAATAATCATGTTAAATCCAATATTGTTGCTTCTAGTAGTTCTCTTGATTCCACAAATGATTCTCTTAGCCAAGTTACACTTGAGAAAGAAAATACTTATTGAAGGGAATTATAGAGAAATGTGTTTAGAAGAGCCTTGCCGGAAGTAAGCAATTTAAGGAAATTGTACGCAAGCAAGGAAGGCACCAGAAGAATCAAGGTGTTGGTTTTGAACGAAAGTTCAATGCCAATGGAGTTGAGTGGGAAGAAGATCAATACCCCAAGACGAAGTTTGTTCCTCAACAAGAGAAGTATGATCCTACTTCTTTCCAAGGGACACAAGCTCAAGATTATCTTCCACCATAAGACCATAAGAAAAAAAAGGCAAGGACAAGCTTCAAGAGGAGATTGATGCATTTGAAGAAGCTCCTAAGGCCTTGGTCAAGTGGGTTCCCAAGACTACCCCAAGTTCTACTTCATCAAGTACGACTACAACTCCAAGGATTCCCATCAAGATTATTTGGATCCCGAAGAAGAAGAACTAGAGAGTTCTTGAGGGTGACTCCAACAACATACTTCACTCATATCATTTCGACAAGGACAAGTGCAAACAACTTCCACATCATGCACTAGTTCAAGGAATCACAAACCCTCTTGTTGGTAAGACAATGGACAAGGTAACCTATTGCCTTCATGGACATCATCTTGTGTGAACATCACTCTATGTCTATGGATATCCTTGTTTGTTCCTTGTGGGACTAACCCGTGTAGGTATTGAAAGTCCAACTCACTCCAATGGATTGCTCCAAATGATCTACATCAACATTGAGCATCCACATCTTCAACACCTACATGAAGTCATCATCGACAAAACCCAAGGTTAGTTCATCCCTCTTAGGGGGGATATCACATCTAGGGGAGCTTTACTCTAATCATTTGAGCTAAAGCAACTCTAAAGGTGTGAACACAACAAATGCTTTATGTAAAAGTGGCAACCTCACTTGTGCTTAAACGATGAGTATGACCTATGATCAAATGTTCTCATTTGACTCCTAAGTCAATATACTCATATATAGATGACCTAGTCATCGCCAATTGCTTGATAGATGCTAGAGTGTTCGTGCATGCTTTGCCACATATTTCATTTGCCATTTTATTGCGTGAGCATGTTGATTGCATATTTTAATCATTCGAGGACATCCATTTGTTGCTTTGACTGTTTGGCTTTTCTCTTTCGCCAAATGGATGGACAAGAATGCCTAAGAACTTCCTCCAGCTATCTATGCTTTTCTCGTCTCAAACTCTATTCATGCTACATCACAAAGTTTGATCAAGTCAGATTCGAACCACTCTGTGTGAGGAGCACTCAGAGTCCCCGATTTGTCATAGACTTAAACTTCCAAAACCTCTCTATGCATTTTGGTCTGACTGATCCATCCACTTCGGTCACACCGAGTTCACTGAGTTCATCTAGGTTTTCAATCTCGGTGCAACCAATTTGAACTTTTCGGCCACACCGAGTTGCAGTAACCGCTTGCGATTCTGCATCTCGGTGCCACCGAGTTGTTCCACTCGGTCACACCGACAGGGTCAGGATATATATACCCACGGGTGAGATTTTGGAAATTTCTTCAAAACACTCTGTCCCGCGCGTATCCTGCTCTGCCGCCTTGGGTCTTCGGATCATCTCCTCGTTGCCAGCGACCTCCCGCCGCTGGTTTCCATCACCATCAACAGGATTCTACCCCACCGTTGTCGTTGTAGCGGACTCCCGCCAAACTAGGGTATGAGTTCGATCTTGTGCACTAATTCCTACTCCGATTCCTAGCACATTTCTTTGCCATGATCATTACGACATATGAAATCAATGTATCTAGAGAAAAATTCCTTTAGGTTAGGTTTGATTCGAAAATTTAGGGTTAGGTCTCCGCCGAACTCATCTCGGACCGACCGAGTTGTAGAAATCGGTCCCATCGATTTAGCTTAGGCCATTGCACATGCGCTTTTCGGTCTGACCGAAAATTGCAAATCGGTGCGACCAAATTCGACTCTCTATGTAACCCTAGCAATCTCAGAGCCAACAAACTGTGACTCGTTCTGACTGAGTTCACTAGTTTAGACTCCAACAGTTGGTTCGGTATCACCAAGTTTAACAAATCGGTAGCTCCAAAATGATTTTTGTGGAGAACTAAAACTAAGTTTTGGCCTCATTTGTTTTGCAAAAACTCTGCACTTTGTGATGCTCATCTATTCTACCTCGTGTATATGTATTCACAGGGTTTGCTGTCAGTTTGCTTGCCTGGATGTCCAACCAGAGTGATAGTTAGAACAAGTCATAAGAGCAAGTGCAAATGAGTAAGGGCACTAGTCCCTCAAGCAGCTATGATGAGGGCAGCAGGAGCACTCCTAGTAATTTGGCCAAGGCAGGCACCAGATCAAGGAAGAAGAAAAACTCAGATTCTGAGGATGAGTACTATGTGGCTACAGAGGAGGAAGTTAGCTCCAAAAAGAAAGTGCTAAAGAAAGAATATGGTACTGCTGCAACAACAAAGCCTAGACTGCATAAGAAGACCCCTGCCAAGAGGGTGCCAACCTTAAATGCCAGGGCCTCAACTGCTGAAACTTCTAAGCCAACTAAAGAGGCTGCTGTAGAGGGTAAGAAAAGGAAAGAGAGGGTCAACAAGACCACTGCCAGAGTCATTGGTAGATCCTCTATAATGATAGATCTAGAAGAAGACGAAGAGGAAGAGGATGATGCACCAGCACCCAAGTCCCAGAAGCTTATGGGGAATGCCATTAAGTCAGGGGCTACCACTTCAAAGCGCAAGGCTACCCCCAAGGCCGCTGCTCAAGCTCAGAAGCCTTTCTAAGCCCAAGAGAAGCACCAGGAACATCCTAGCTGAAGAGAAGAACAAGGCCCCAGTGCCTAAAGTTAAAGAAGAAGAGGATGCAGAAGCCCAAGTGCTGAGGAGACTGAAACCAAAGATTCCAGAACACAATGACACTCATCCAGTGGCTGAGGATATGAACATCAGGAAGGATGCAAGACTAAAACTTTGGAGAAAGTCTGATCCATATGCTGTGAGGAGGAAGACTGCAGTGGACTATAGGTTCCACACCAAAGAACAACAAGACTTCTATGAGACTATTTTGCTTGACAAGAAGCCTATAGTTTGTGATATGAAATGTGTTGATTGGGAATTCATTGATGAGAATGAAGACTATTTTCTAGGAGTACATGAAAGCTTCAAAGCTTTTGGAGTTGATGAGTTCGTGGGACAGAAGCTTACCAAATGGAATGATGAGCTCATTATGCAGTTCTATTCTACAGCTCATTTCTATCTAGATGGTATAATTGTTTGGATGTCTGAGGGTACAAGGTACCAATCAACTATTGATGAGTGGGCCAAGTTTATCAATGCCCAAGAAGAGCATGAGGATGATTTGGATGTGTATGCCAAGAAGAAGAAAGACCACAACTCTATGGCAAACATGTACAAGGAGATCCCAGACAAAGCTTTGGAGACACACAAGCTTGGATTTGTGCATTATTTGTTGTCTGGTATACCTACAATCAACACAATCTTGAGGCATACTCTATTAACTAAATCTGGAGATCACAAGATGATCAGAGGCCATTCAATCAACTTGCTGTAGATATTTGATGTTCCTCAAAAATTCAAGGTCATGAGTCTGATTGTTGAGACAATCAAGAGGACTGCTGCAGATTAGAAAAGATCTTCTAGGTATGCTCCACACATTCAGGTGCTCATCAATTCCAAGATGGGCACATGCACTTACTTGTTGGACAAGGAGCATTTACCTTTGCACCCAGAATTTGAGGATAACACAGTTGTGATGAATGAGGATGATCCTTCATTAGTGCAAGCACAAGAGAAGAGAGCAAAGGCAAAGGCAGAAAAGGCTGCAATGATGCCAAGTGTTGAGGAGGCATATCAAGTGTTCTTAAAGAGCAAATAAGATCAACTAGATTATCTGATTCAGACAACTTTTAGGATTGAGAAGGGCTTGGCCACCCTGACTCAGAATCAGGAGAGCTTGGAGAGGATCATTGAGACAAGGTTTTATGATCTTGATCTGAAAGTGACTGAGATACAGACTGAAGTCGAGCAGCTCTAGGAGGAAGTAGAGGAGAAGAAAGGGAAGGCAACTACGGATGCTTTTCAGAGAGTGCCAATAGGTCAGAGGTCAGATGTATTGCGAGTGCTGGATACAAGAGCTACTTCATTTGCACCAGCGGCAACAGCTTTAGTGCCACCTATAGCAACTACTCCACCATCTCCAACAACATCTACTGATGCCTTCGTCCTTGGAGTTCTCTCTACACCACCTCCCGAAGACCAAGCCTGAGAGACGCATAGCACTATGCATTTTCAAACTTTTTGGTAACTTATTGCCAAAGGGGGAGAAATGTATAGATCATAGGCTTCGAGAGAGAGTGTTTTGCTTCTTTGTCTCTCTTGCTATTTGGTTGAACTTTTGCGTATGCTCATTTGGTACTTTTTATGTCTATGTGTGAGATACTTATATGATCATGTGTTTGATCATGCCATACTATAATGTTTGCTTGGATGATATTATCTTTTATATCCCTATATGATCATTCACTTTGCTTGGTGATGAGTGCATGTTCGATTGTGCATTTGCATTCGAAAGAAAATTTTAAATAATGCACAAATTTAGGGGGAGCTCTTGCTTATCACATACTTCTCAAAGCAATGATGTTTTTAAATCTTATTATCATTTGTCGAAGCTTTGATCTATATGTTGTCATCAATTACCAAAAAGGGGGGATTGAAGGTGCAACTATCCCTGGGTGGTTTTGGTAATTACTAACAACATATAGCTCATTGAAGTAATGCTATTTCAAGATGATCATTTCAGAAAGTTCAATGATTGGCATGGCATGGATTAGGAATGTGGACCCCTCAAAATGCTAAGGACACACATTGGCTCAAGCTCAAGACTCTACATTTTCATTTTAGTGATCCAAGATCACATTTAGTCCATAGGAAAAGCCAATATTATTAAAAGGGGATGAGGTGTTGCTTAATGGCTTACTTGCTCAAAATGCTTAGTGGTATTCTCCAAAAACCCTCAACCATTTTCTCATTTCCACATATGTCCCAAACCAAAATTCAAACTCGGCCCCGCGTAAATGTTCTATTCGGCGCCACTGAGTTCACTTGACATAGCCACTGCCAGAAACCCTAGTCACTTCGGTCTCACCGATAGGGATCTTAGTCTCACCGAGATGTGATTGCAAACACTCTGTTTCCCTTCGTAACATTTCGGCCAACCGAGATGAGTGATCGGTCCCACCGAGTTCGCAATGCAAACTCTCTGTTTCCCTTTCGTAACGTTTCGGTCTCACTGAAATGAGCGAATCGGTCCCACCAAGTTTGCCTGACAAACTCTCTGGTTAGCTTATTACCAAAGTAGGTCCTACCGAGTTTGTGCAATCGGTCTCACCGGGATTACGTTATGCCCTAACCCTAATGGAATCGGTCCCACCGAGTTGACATGTCAGTCCCACCGAAAAGCCTAACGTTCACATTTTGAACTGAATGGTCTGAGCGAGTTTACTGATTCGGTCCCACCGAGTTTAGTAAATTGTGTGTACGGTTAGATTTTGTGTGGAGGCTATATATACCCCTCCACCCACTCTTCATTAGTGAGGAGAGCCATCAGAATGTGGCTACACTTCCAGCATACATTTTCTGAGAGAGAGAACCACCTACTCATGTGTTGAGACCAAGATATTCCATTCCAATCATATGAATCTTGATCTCTAGCCTTCCCCAAGTTCCTTTCCACTCAAATCATCTTTCCACCAAATCCAAATTTGTGTGAGAGAGTTGAGTGTTGGGGTGACTATCATTTGAAGCACAAGAGCAACGAGTTCATCATCAACACACCATCTATCACCTTTTGGAGAGTTGTGTCTCCTAGATTGGTTTGGTATCACTTGGGATCCTCCGTCAAGATTGTGGAGTTGAACCAAGGAGTTTGTACGGGCAAGGAGATCGCCTACTTCGTGAAGATCTACCCTAGTGAGTCAAGTCCTTCATGGGCGATGGCCATGGTGGGATAGACAAGGTTGCTTCTTCGTGGACCCTTAATGGGTTGAGCCCTCCGTGGACTCGCGCAACTGTTACAACTCGGGGGTTAAAGTCTCCATCAACGTGGATGTACGATAGCACCCCCTATCGGAACCACGCCAAAAATATCCGTGTCTACATTGCGTTTGCTCCCTCCAAACTCCTCCCTTTACCTTCATATGCAAATGTTTTACATTCCACTGCTATACTCTTAGACTTGCATGTGTAGGTTGATTGCTTGATGGCAATGGGTAGGGTATGGGCGGGTATAACATACTTCTGCCCGAACCCATACCCACGGAAACTTTCTATACCCACCCACTTCAATACCCATGGGCATAAATTGACACCCATGCCCATACCCATCGGGTATCCTATACCCAATGTGTACCTAGTGGATATAATGTATAATATTTAAAATTTTAAAAGGTGGACAAATGAGTATAAAAATTAAGTGATGATGGTCGAGTAGTATATCACTGCCACGGCCTCCTCATGTGGGTGGCCCGTTGGGAGCATAAGGGAGTATGAGCGGCGGTTGGTGGAAGCCGACACAGTGGCACGTGGCGGTGGGAATTGGGGATCACTTGATCGAGAGTTGGATGACAGTCCAATAGAGAAGATTTGATATTTCATCTTTTTTGGGGGATTTAGAGTTGGGACATAGGAGTTGGATGTTGACAAACATGACATAGGAGTTGTTTTCATTTATTATTATTTTTTGGGCATCCATTGGGTTACCCATGGGCACAAGTTCATACCCATGCCCTACCCATACATTTTGCGGGTATGGATACCCATTACCCATGGGTAAAATCTCTCCAAGTCTTGCCCATGCCCGTTGTTTTCGGGTAGGGTACCCACGGGTACCCATGCCCACGGGTAAAACCGCCATCCCTACTTGACTTATGCTAAGTTGCTAAAATTTGCCAGGACTTAAAATTGGGAAAAGGCTAGATTTTTATTTGGTCAAGTAGTCTAATCACCCCCCTCTAGACATACTTTCGATCCTACAGGCGGCAAGGGTGGAGGGCGCGCTCTACCTTGTGGCCCCCATGGGGATCCTTTGACCTACCTCTTCGCCCTATAAATTCACACATATTCCAAAACCCTTAGGGGGAGCCACAAAAATATTTTTCCACCGTCGCAACCTTCTGTACCCGTGAGATCCCATCTTGGGGCCTTTTCCGGCAATCTGCTCGAGGGGGATTCGATCATGACGGGCATCTACATCAACCCTATTGCCCTTCCGATGAAGCGTGAGTAGTTTATCTCAGACCTACGGGTCCATAGCTAGTATCTAGATTACTTCTTCTCTCTCTTTGATTCTCGATACCATGTTCTACTCGATGTTCTTTGAGATCTATCAGATGTAATCATCTTTTGCGGTGTGTTTGTCGAGATCCGATGAATTGTGGATTTATGATCAGATTATCTATGAATATTACTTGAATCTTCTCTGAATTCATATATGCATGATTTGATATATTTGTATTTCTCTTTGAATTATTGGTTTGGTTTGGCCAACTAGATTGGTATTTCTTGCAATGGGAGAGGTGCATAGTTTTGGATTCAATCTTGTGTGATTTCACTAAGTGACAAAGTAGGGGTAGAGATACACGTATTGTATTGTTGCCATCAAGGATAAAAATATGGGGTTTTCATAATATTGCATGAGTTTATCCCTCTACATCATGTCATCTTACTTAAGGCATTACTCCGTTCTTTATGAACTTAATACTCTAGATGCATGCTGGATAGCGATCGATGTGTGGAGTAATAGTAGTATATGCAGGCAGGTGTCGGTCTACTTGACACGGACGTGATGCCTATATGCATAATCATTGCCTTGGATATCATCATAACTTTGCGCTTTTCTATCAATTGCTCGAGAGTAATTTGTTCACCCACCGTATTATTTGCCTTCATGAGAGAAGCCGCTAGCGAAACCTATGGCCCCCGGGTCTATTTTCTATCATATTTGTTTCTGATTTACTATTTTGAAATCTTTTATTTTCATATCTATAACCAAAAAACCCCAGAAACATTTAATTATCTTTTATTTAGTTTTATCTATCTCTATCAGACCTCACCTTTGCATTTGACGGTGAAGGGATTGACAACCGCTTTATCGTGTTGGGTGCAAGTGTTTGATTGTTTGTGCAAGTGCATAGATTGGGGACTAGCTTGTACCTCCTACTAGATTGATACCTTGGTTCTCTAACTGAGGGAAATATTTATCTCTACTTTGTTGCATCACCCTTTCCCCTTCAATGGAAAAACCAACGCAAGCTAAAGAAGTAGCAGGAAGAATTTCTGGCGCAATTGTCGGGGAGGTCTACATCAAGCCTACCAAGTACCCATCATAAACTCTGACCTCTTGCATTACATCATTTTCCATTTTCCTCTCGTTTTCCTCTCCCCCACTTCTAAAATTATTTTCAGAAAAACACAAAAGGATTTGCCTTTTTATTCACCCTTCTTCCGTTCGTCTTTTCGTTTGCTTTTTGGTTGCTCGTGTGTTAGATTGCTTGTCTTGCCTTCATGGCTAGTCCTTCCATGATTGTTAGCACTCTCGAGAATGAGGTCCTTAATTTTAAGCAAAGGGAGGGAGAAAATTTAAAGGATTCTTGGTATTGAATTTGCAATGCTCAGAATAGATCTACTCGAAAGCAATCTACTACCATTCTTCTTCGCAATTTTTATGTGGGCATTACTCCTTGGAATAGATATGTTTTAGATACCATTATCGGGGGAAATTTCTTGGTGAGCCATACTTTTGATGCTTATAATGCTATGATAGACTTGTTAGGCCCACCACCTCTTATGGTTAATAAAACTGTTTTAACCTTGGAACATGTGATGCAAAGACTTGATGTTATCGAGAATAAAATTGTTACCGTAGAGCTAATTGAAAACTTGTATAAAAAGAATCATAATCATATTACTCAATATGGATGTAAGGTAGGAGTTACTTTAAAGAATCTTAGGGAAAAGGAACCCATAGTTATTGAAAAGATAGATCAAGATTCTACTATTATTGGCAAACTAGAAGATATCATTACCAACTTGGGTTCCGCCCTTTCCTCCGTTAAAACTACTCAAAATATTCCTCCTACTAAGGCTACAAAGTTTATTTATGTTCCTAAGAATAAGGGTGAATCTTCTAGTAAAGGAAACACAGATCTCAAAATGATAAGTGTTCACCCTAACATTTTCGATATTATTAAGGAACCAATTGCCATGAGCGAACTTCTTGATTTCTTTCCTAGGATTTTGATTATTGATAAAACCAAAGAATCTCCCAATGATTATAAGTGTGCAACCGAAGAGTTTCATACCAAAGATGGCAATATCTAGATCTATTGCATTATGCCTAGCTAGGGGCGTTAAACAATAGCGCTTGTTGGGAGGCAACCCAATTTTATTTTTGTCCTACTTCTTTGGTTCTGTTTTTCAATAAGTTTTTCATCTTGCCTCTGGTTAGATGTGTTTTTATGTTTTAATTAGTACTTGTTCCAAGTAAGACCTTTGGGATGGTTTATGGTGATAGTTGATTTGATCTTGCTGAAAAACAGAAACTTTTCCACCAAGTAAACTAATTTTCATATTTAATAGAAGCGCGCTAAAATACTGATTATTTTTGCAGAAGATTAATATACAAATTGCCTCTGCTTTCCTACTTTTACAAAATATTTGGAGTTACAGAAGTATTCGAGATTTACATATTGCTACAGACTGTTCTGTTTTTGACAGATTCTGTTTTCTATGTGTTGTTTGCTTATTTTGATGAATCTATGTGTAGTATCAGGGGTTACGAACCATGGAGAAGTTGGAATACAGTATATATTACACCAATATAAATAAAGAATGAGCTCACAAAAGTACCAAAAGTGGGGAGTTTTCTGTTGAGGTTTGTGTTGTGAAGTTTTCAAGTTTTGGGTAAAGATTTGATGGACTATGGAATAAGGAGTGGCAAGAGCCTAAGCTTGGGGATGCCCAAGTCACCCCTAGGTAATATCCATGGACAACCAAGAGCTTAAGATCGGGGATGCCCTGGAAGGCATCCCCTCTTTTGTCTTTGTCTATCGGTAAATTTACTTGATGCTATATTTTTATTCACCACATGATATGTGTTTTGCTTGGAGAGTCTTGTATGACATGAGTCTTTGCCCTTTAGTTTGACACAATCATACTTCCTGTACACACCTTTTGAGAGGGATACACATGAATCATGATTTATTAGAATACTCTATGCGCGCCACTTATATTTTTTGAGCTAGGCAATTTTGCTCTAGTACTTCACTTATATCTTTTTAGAGCACGGCGGTGGCTTTGTTTTATAGAAATTATTTAACTCTTTTGCTTCTATTATTTTGAGAGTCTCTCTAAATAGCATGGTAATTTTCTTTGGTTATGAATTTTTTCCTAATATGATGGGCATCCAAAAGGGATATAATAAAAACTTTCATATAAAGCGCATTGAGTACTATGAGAAGTTTGATTCTTTATGATTGTTTTGAGATATAAAGATGGTAATATTAGACTCATGTTAGTGAGTAATTGTGTATTGGTAGAAATACTTATGTTAAAGTTTGTGATTCCCGTAGCATGCACGTATGCTGAACCGTTATGTGATGAAGTCGAAGCATGATTATTTATTTATTGTCTTCCTTATGACTGGCGGTCGGGGACGGGCGATGGTCTTTTCCTACCAATCTATCCCCTAGTAGCATGCATCTATTACTTTGTTTTGATAATTAATAAATTTTTTCAATAAGTATGTGAGTTCTTTATGAATAATGTTGAGTCCATGGATTATACACACACTCACCCTTCCACCATTGCTAGCCTCTCTAGTACCGCACAAATTTCGGCGGTGCATTAAACCCACCATCACCTTCCTCAAAACAGCCACCATACCTACATATTATGGCATTTCCATGGCCATTCCGAGATATATTGCCATGCAACTTCCACCGTTCCGTTCATTATGACACGCTTCATCATTGTCATATTGCTTTGCGTGATCATGTAGTTGACATCGTATTTGTGGCAAATCCACCTTTCATATACTTTTATACATGTCACTCTTGAGTCATTGCACATCCCGGTATACCGCCGGAGGCATTCATATAGAGTCATATATTTTTTCTAGTATCGAGTTGTAATTCTTGAGTTGTAAGTAAATAAAAGTGTGATGATCATCATTATTAGAGCATTGTCCCATGTGAGGAAAGGATGATGGAAGCTATGATTCCCTCACAAGTTGGGATGAGTCTCCGGACTTTACAGAAAATAAAAGAGGCCAAAGAAGCCCACAAAAAAATAAAATAGGCCAAAGAAGCCCACCAAAAAAAGAGAAAAAAGAGAGAAGGGGCAATGTTACTACCCTTTTTCCACACTTGTTCTTCAAAATAGCACCATGATCTTCATGATAGAGAGTCTCCTATGTTGGCACTACTAGTGGGAATTTTTCATTATAGAACTTGGCTTTTATATTTCAATGATGGGCTTCCTCAAATTGCCCTAGGTCTTCGTGAGCAAGCGAGTTGGATGCACGCCCACTAAGTTTATTTATGAGATTTCATACACTTATAGATCCAGTGCATCCGTTGCATGGCAATCCCTACTCCCTCACATTAATATCTATTGATGGTCATCTCCATAGCCCGTTGATATGCCTAGTTGATATGAGACTATGTCCTTCTTTTTTTTCTTCTCCACAACCACCATATTCTATTCCACCTATAGTGCTATATTCATGGCTCACACTCATGTATTGCGTGAAAGTTGAAAAAGTTTGAGAACATCAAAAGTAAGAAACAATTTCTTGGCTTTTCATCTGGGTTGTGCATGATGTAATACTTTGTGTGATGAAGATGGAGCATAGCTAGACTATATGATTTTGTAGGGATAACTTTCTTTGGCCATGTTATTCTGAGAAGACATGATTGCTTTGTTAGTATCCCTAAAGTATTATTGTTTTTCTGTCAAAATTAAACTTTTGTTTTGAATCTTATGGATCTGAATATTCATGCCACAATAAAGAAAATTACATGGATAAATATGTTAGGTAGCATTCCACATCAAAAATTCTATTTTTATCATTTACCTACTCGAGGACGAACATGAATTAAGCTTGGGGATGCTTGATATGTCTCCAACATATCTATAATTCTTTATTGTTCCATGCTATAATATTATCTGTTTTGGATGTTTTATATGCATTAATATGCTATTTTATATTATTTTTTGGACTAGCTTATTAACCCAGAGCCTAGTGTCAGTTTTTCTTTTTTCCTTGTTTTTGAGTTTCGCAGAAAAGGAATATCAAACGGAGTCCAAATGAAATAAAACTTTGCGGTGATTTTTCTTGGACTAGAAGACACCCGAAGGACTTAGAGTCCAAGCCAGAAGAGCGATGATGCAGCAGTAAGGGTGGAGGGCGCGCCCTAGGGGGGCCTACCTTGTGCCCCTCTTGGGGATCCCCTGACCTACATCTTCGTCCTATAAATTCATATATATTCCAAAACCCTCATGGGAAGCCACAAAAACACTTTTCCACCGCCGCAACCTTCTGTACCTGCGAGATCCCATCTTGGGGTCTTTTCGGCAATCTATTGGAGGGGGATTTGATCACGGAGGGCATCTACTTCAACCCTATTTCCCTTTCGATGAAGCATGAGTAGTTTACCTCAGACCTACAGGTCCATATATAGCTAGTAGCCAGATGGCTTCTTCTCTCTCTCTTTGATTCTCAATACCATGTTCTCCTCGATGTTCTTGGAGATCTATCCGATGCAATCTTCCTTTGCGGTGTGTTTGTCGAGATCCGATGAATTGTGGATTTATGATCAAATTATCTATGAATATTATTTCAATCTTTTCTGAATTCTTATATGCATGATTTGATATCTTTGTATTTCTCTTCTAATTATCGGTTTGGTTTGGCCAACTAGACTGGTATTTCTTGCAATAGGAGAGGTGCTCAATTTTGGGTTCAATCTTGCGTGATTTTACCCAGTGACAAAGTAGGGGTAGCGAGACACGTATTGTATTGTTTCCATCAAGTATAAAAAGATGGGGTTCATCATATTGCTTGAGTTTATCCCTCTACATCGTGTCATCTTACTTAAGGCGTTACTCCGTTCTCTATCAACTTAATACTCTAGATGCATGCTGAATAGCGGTCGATGTGTGGAGTAATAGTAGTAGATGCAGGCAAGAGTCGGTCTACTTGACACGGACGTGATGCCTATATGCATTACCATTGCCTTGGATATCATCATAACTTTGCACTTTTCTATCAATTGCTCGACATTAATTTGTTCACCCACCGTATTATTTGCGTTCATGAGAAAAGCCTCTAGTGATCCCTATGGCCCCCGGGTCTATTTTCTATCATATTTGTTTCTGATCTACTATTTTGCAATCTTTTATTTCCAGATCTATAAACCAAAAAAGCAAAAATATTTAGTTATCTTTTATTTAGTTTTATCTATCTCTATCAGTTCTCACCTTTACAATTGACCGTGAAGGGATTGACAACCCCTTTATCACGTTGGCTGCTAGTGTTTGATTGTTTTTGCAAGTGCATAGATTGGGGACTTGCTTGTACCTCCTACTGGATTGATACCTTGGTTCTGTAACTAAGAGAAATACTTATCTCTACTTTGCTGTATCACCCTTTCCTCTTCAAGGGAAAAACCAATGCAAGCTCAAGAAGTAGCAATCACCAAGAGTGGTACCGGGCAGTAGCCCTGGATGATTAGCGATATTGATAGACACCTTGAGCGGGGGGCATGATTGCTTCTCCTGTTCGCCGAGCTGGGGAATTTTTTCCCTCTTTGTCTGGCAACACTGGTAGTACTTCCCGACCGCTGCGCTTCATCATATGTCTTTCCAAGACAACGATCATAGTGTGATTGTCACGGAGGCGGTGGCGGTCGCTTAAGGGCATCCAGATTTGTGACACTCCAAAATTTTTATTTGGTTTTTATCAAAAACTTTGTGGTTTTTGAGGAGAGGCTATTTAAAATTTTTCTTTTTCAGAAAAAAAACCTTCCACTTAAAAACTTCCTTTGCCTTGGCAAGGATTTTATTTTTTTTCAAACTTTGGTGGTTGATCTTTTGAAAACTTCTTCTCTGTTGGTTCCCTCTCAAAATTTATTTTTGGGAGTTTAAATTATTTTTTCTTTTAAAATGAAGCTCTATGAAAATTTGAGGATTTTCATATCTTGGAACCACCCTTGACTTTGCATTGTTCCCATGTGGTAAAACCCTCCAAAATCTCCCCTACACCTTGTGATCAACCTAAGTTCTCTGTCCCAACTAATCCAAACAAGTTTTGGATTTTATTCTAATTATTTTCCCTCTCAAATCAATTCTGAAAATTATTTGGAGCCTTAGTGATTTTCAAAGCAAGTACTCTTTTTCACTTGAGTTTTGACCTCACACCAACTCCCCTGGATAGTCCTTTGTACCCACAACTCAGAACCATCTTGATCCACTCCTTCTCTTTTCAATTTTTTTAAAATTCAGTCTCTGCAAGTTTGGACCAGATTTGCCAAATTTGATGAAATACATATCTACACTACTCCAAAAATTCCACCAAAATTCAGGCAACCTATTTGAGCAATGAGAAGCCACTCCACCAAGTATCAGCTCAAGGAAAAATCCCTAGATGCCATTTTCATTCTGTCGAACACCTGAGCTACACTGTTCCTTTGCAAATTCAGTAAGTTCAGTCTTCAGTGTCGTCTTCGTCCGTCAGTTTCAGTCACGCGGCCACAGTGCCCTTGGCACGTTCCTCGCCGCCTCTTCCTCTTGTCCGAAGCTTCACACGCGTGCGTGGAGCCTACCTGGCGTCGGTAGCTCGCTGGCCCGCCCTCGCCGGCGTCTTCTGCAGCGTCGGGACCTCCCGTGGCGGCCGACAGGAGACACACCACGGCAGAACGCCGTTCAGCGCCGCCCAAAGCCCCCTGGCTCTCCGCGTGGCCTCATGCACGCCAGCGCACGCCCGTGGCACAGCCACCGTGGCCGGCAAGCACGGGACGCACTCTCCGCCGCCGACGGGCCTGCGCCATCCCCGTTCCGTCGAGCTCACCCTTAACACCCAAACCCCGGCCAGTTTAGCACCAAAACGGACCCATTGAACCCCCGTGATGACGCTCGACCCCCTAACCACCCCGACCGAGCACTGCGCCACCGTAATCACTCGCCGGTGATCCTCGTTCACGGCAACCGCCTCGGACCGCCTATATAAAGGGGCCCCGAGCTCACTCTCGTGCACGCAGCATCACCACTCCTCACCAACACCCCGCCAGGCCACTAGGGGGACCTCGAGGAGGTCTTCTCCCCCAGCTCCGGCCGCCTCGCCCCGCCTCGGCCTCCAGCTCGATTCACTCTGGTGAGGCCATCTCCAGCGCCCAAACCTCGTCCGTAGCCCTCTTCCACACCTAGCACTCTAACCCCCTCGTCAATTTGAACCTTGCAGCCCTCTCCGGCGAGCTCCATCTTCGTCCGAACCACCGTCCGCCGGAGCAGGGGCCGCCGTCGACACAGTGCTCGCCGGCGACCGCCACCACCACCAATCGACGCGGAATGGCGCCCTGAGCACGGAGGTACTCCCCGATCTCCCTGCCTCGCCGTGGATCGCCGCCGGCGACCACCGCGGCTCTCGGGCGCCGACGAGCTTCGTCCGCCCCGTTTGAATGTTTAAACCTGACAAGTGGGACCCCACCGTCAGCCTCTCTGCTCTCTCCTCTGAATCGTTTTCTGGAAGCGCCTTCGGGCAGAATGCGTTTTCTCCTTGGGCTGGCGTAGTTTCTGCCGAAGCGTTTTCTGTTTTTATAAACTAACCCCTGGAAATCTTCTGTTTCATTACAGATGAGTCCCTGGACAAAAACCTTTATAACTTTTAAACAGAAAAGTATTTTTGATTGATTCTTCTTCTGTTCTCTTTAAAATTTTGTCTAGTTTTTTATCGGATTTATTTGAAAAATATTTGGTATACTTTCTGTGCACTCCTTGGTATTTACGATAGCGCATATATTTTCTTTATACCGTAGATACCGAAGGAGGTGACGGAGCCGCGAACTTCACCGAGCTAGGCTCCGACTACTCCGAACCAGGCAAGCATGTTTGAACTTTTGATATGATGAGTGTCTTGGCATGTTTCGCATTTAGTTAGTTTCATGGCATGTTGAGAAGCATATCGATGAACGTTATTTTATGTGATAATGAGGTAAGTGAGTTCGATGATCCATACGTGGATGAATGTGAATATGAATGGCCATGTGTTGGCATGAGGATGGGTAAGATGGCAGTGTTGTAGCATGCCAGTCTTACGCCAGACTATGTGACTTCAGCGTCAAACCGTATCGGTCCAGTACCTCTCATTTCCTTCCATGTACTACCACATGTTTTCCGCAAGGAATATGGTTTAGTAAGTTGCAAACCGCTTTCATGGTACACACCAAAGAGGAGAGGCCGTGATGATGGTTCCATGGCCCTGGATTAAAGCCAGTCATCTGGTCAGGGGGCATGGGTGTTTCCGGTTGGGACCGAGAGGGGGGCACCCCTTAGAGCGCGCGTATATAAATTTGATCCCATGCTATTCGAGATTGTGATCTCCCCGTCTCAAAAGTTTTTCTTGGACGATGTCTAGGGTGATTCCTAGCATCGAGAGGTATGATGGGTGTGTACTGGTTAGCTGTGTTTTCTTCCGAAATACCGTAAACGGAACTAGTCCTTCGTGACTACGGAAATCCGTTGGCTATGGGAATAATTTTGTACAAACTCTGCAGAGTCATATATCCCTCCAAATCATCTATTCCATGTCCAAATTCGTATTATCTTGTCCTAATAATGACAGTGTTGATGACAGAGACTCCGATGTTTCGCATGAGTGATAATTCCGGTTAAATGATATTCCTGTGGATGGACTAACCCTTTTATTCTTAAGAATTAAAAGTTTATTATGATTATTATTTATCTGCCCATAAAGCCCTTTCTGTGATGTCGCCCCGACGTCCGACTGTGGCATTTCTTTTAAAGCCCTTTATGTGATGTCGCCCCGACGTCCGACTGTGGCATTTCTTTTAAAGCCCTTTCTGTGATGTCGCCCCGACGTCCGACTGTGGCATTTCTTTTAAAGCCCTTTCTGTGACGTCGCCCCGACGTCCGACTGAGGTATTTCTTTTAAAGCCCTTTATGTGGTGTCGCTAAGACGCCCGACTGTGGCATCTTTTTCCTTATATTTATTTGTTCACCTTTCGAGGCGTCGCTTCAGACACCCGATCGGAAATTATTTATGTTCTGTTGGGATTTCAGGCGGACTACCGCCGTTTCCCTTTTACTTACCTTGTTATGATAATTTTGAATGAACATTGGTGAATATATTCATGACGCATCCATGCATGCATTTGTTATATCTTACGTCCGAACTGTCTTGCGAGTACTTTCAAAGTACTCACTGGCTTGTTGATTTGGCCAGATGCTGACGAAGGCGATTTCATGGATGAAGAGTTCGATAGCGAGTCCGACACTTAGAGGAGTCCCAGTCAGTCTCGTGCGACCCTGGATTAGGTCACTGTTTTATATCCGCTTCCGCTACCAAATAAATTCATCGAGCCTCACCTCGACGCTCGATGAGATGATAGACTTAGAGTCTTGTATTTCTCTCCCTGCTGTGTTTTTCCACCACCGCCCTATCCTCGAGTCAGTAGTATGTCTCCACACCACTGTGTCATGTCCGCCATTATGTATAATTATTGGCGTGCTTGTAATAATTTGGTTGAGCAACCGTAGTTCAACCCTGTAATATATTTTATGCTACTGGCTTATTGTATCAAGAAATTGTCTACCAGTGAGGAGAATTTCTCTCATACTGGACTCAAAAGATTGGTTTCTCAATAAATATTTTTATTGGAAAACCGGTCCTGACAAGAGTGCGCTTCGCTTTCACCGGATCTATTGTTTCCTTCGGAGGTGGACGTTTCCGTTCAAAATGGGCCTTCACTTCGGCATCCACGATGTCCTTATTTTCCTCGCAGTCCTCTCATATGGTAACTTTGGAGGAGCCCTGAGGCTTACACCATATTTGAATTTCTTCGCGCCTATTGTGCTGCTAGCAGCCAGAGCAGCGATGGCTCTCCTTCGCTGTTGCTGAGGCCGCGGAGTCTGCTGACGCGCCGGAGGAGGCGATGGAGTCTGCTGACGTGCCAGAGACACCTAAGGCAGAAGAGGACTCTGCTGAGGGGCCGCCTCCGCTGGAGACAGCGGCGGAGACAGCTCATGTGCCGGAGACGACTCAGGCAGCTGAGACGGCTGAGCTGGACTAAGAGGAGTCTGCTAAGGGGCCTCTTCCAACTGAGTCTGCTAAGGCGACGTCCAGTTTGGAAGCTTGATGTTCTCCTTTCTCCATAGTAAGGTACTCCTTAAGGCATTTTCCAAAAGAATGTCCCCTTCACCTATAGGGTAATCAAGCTCTAGCCCCTCAAATCCCTCCATTATTTCATCCACCATGACAATAGCAAAGCCATGTGGAATCGGACGGCAATGGAAAGTTACCTCAGCTCGAGGAGGTAAGACAGAGTCGACCGCCGCCTTCAAGGTCAGGTTCTGGCATTTCGCCATTAGCACACAATGTTCATTCTCCGTGATACAATCCATGGGGTAGCGATGAGTCTTGCTACCAGGCGGAACGAGCTTCGTGGAAGCCACACTACTTCTCCGCTGAGATGGTGGGGTAGCTTCGGGGGTAGTGTCGAATGAAGGATCTTCGTGCCACCGAGAGGGTTGGCCGGTAGCTCGCTGGCTCTGAAGTTCCTCTAGTTTCGCTAATCTTATATTGATCTTCTGCATTTTGCTTGCTTCCTCTTTCTTCTTTCTCTCTCGGCTTTTATAACCAGCGTCGTCGGGAAACTCATGCTCCCATGGAATGGAGCCTGATGTGCCTCGTGTTCATCCAAGGTGTTCAGGATTCCCGAGGGTCTCTGTCAGCTCGTCCTTCTCTCTGTTGGGAATGAACCTCCCTTCTTGCACTGCCTTGATTGCTTCCTCAAGATTCTTGACGGGTATTGCAAGTTGAGCGTTCGTCCAAACACACTTCCCTGATTCTGGGTCCAAAGTTCCCCCAACCCCGAAGAACCAGGTCCTTGACCGATCTGGCCAGTGCAATATCACTGGTTGGACTCCTTTAGCAAGCAGGCCTTGCTCAGCTTTGTCCCACGTAGGCCAAGCTTTGTTGTAGCCACCTGACCTCGTAACATGGTGATACTGCTTCTTTGCAGCATTTTGCTTGTTTGTTAGTGACCTTTGCTTAGCCTTCTCCGATTTCTTGTAGGCCACAAATGCGGGTCAGTGATCTCTTATCTTCTCATATTGACCAAATTCTGGAGCCTCGTCTTTGTTGACAAACTTTTTCTTCAAATCTTTCTTCTAGTTCTTGAATAGTTCTGACATCTTCTTAAGAGCAAACACCTTGACCTTTCGCTGCATAACTAGGTTATTCGGATCCTCCTCTAGCGATAGGCTGAAATTTGTCATCAGCGAGTTCTGAAGATAATCTTTTAGTATATCTTGGACGTAAGAAACTTCAGGGTCCTTCTTCTTATTTCATTCTTGGATACTGATCAGGACGCTGTCCCTAACAACAATTGTGCACTAATGTACAATGTGTCCTTGGTCCACTTGGGAACAATCGGGTGGCCATCTTGAGCAATTTCTTCGACCGTGAACCTTTCATCCTAGCGCAACTTTTTCTTCGGGCCTCGTCTCCTTACCGAAGTTTGGCTTGATCTGGAGGGCTAAGAGAAGAAAGAAGTGTCAATAGATGTACATACAAAACAATTAATGCATCTAGTCAACAGAGTTTTAATTTATATATATATATATATACCTCGCTGGACTTTGCAACAGTTAAGGCTCCCTTCTCTGTTGGATCACCGGAGCCGTCATGATCTCCTTCCTCCTCCACTCGATCACTGGATCCATCATGATGTCCTTCCTCCTCCATTGGATCACCGGAGCCATCATCCTCTCTTTCCTCATCATTTGTGTCATTCAGAAATGACAAGGTGATATCACCTCTGTCGCGGATTATATCCCCCAACAAATCTTCTTTTTCTAAGTCTTTGCCCACAGTTTCTGCAAACACTACAACATGGCAATATACAACCATGAGAGATGGATTAGTGGCAAACATATACTTAATCACAACAAGGAATCGTATGCATACATATGAGAAATGGATTAGTGGCAAACATCATGCAAAGTTCATAGGTTTTATAACAGTCAGTTTCATATGATCGTCGAGGACTCCTCCCCCCTCATGTCTGATGAGTCGTCCTATCTTTCAAGAGAGGATACTTTGCAGACCACCTCTCTCATGGTCGTCGAGGATTTGCGGACCCGCCCCCTCTCATGTCAAAGTTATCGGGGATATGTTAAATTCTTGAGAGAGTTAGGGGTGTTCTAACGCGGCGCACTACATGATATAGGTGAAGGGGAATATAACATCCGGGCATGTTTTCTCGAAGTATGCATTTTTGGACAGATGAACTGGAGGGGGATGGTTCCAAGTTCTCTATGCTAGCTGCTTGTGACAGAGGAACGGATGGCATATTTGGATTTTTCATATATTTCTAATCGATTTTCATATATAAAATATTTTCATCGGAGTTACGGTTAATTTTCTACGAATTTCTAAAGTTTTACCAATATAAGTGTTTTACATGGACAAACAAATTTCTAAATTTGTTACAAACATATGAACATATGAACATTTTCTATATACATCAATCCATCCATCCATACATATATACATACATGGACAAAAAAATTATATGAACATAAAAAAATTAAGAAAAAAATTCTATGAACATAAAAAATTCTAACTTTCTTACAAACATATGAACATATAAACATTTTCAACATACATCAATCCATCCATAAGAACATACAAAAATTTTAAGAAAAAAAATCAAGGGCAGGGGTGGCGGCTAAGCAGCAGGTGAAGGAAATATGCCCTAGAGGCAATAATAAAGTTGTTATCTATATTTCCTTATATCATGATAAATGTTTATTATTCATGCTAGAATTGTATTAACCGGAAACTTAGTACATGTGTGAATACATAGATAAACAAAGTGTCCCTAGTATGCCTCTACTTGACTAGCTCGTTAACCAAAGATGGTTAAGTTTCCTAGCCATGGACATGTGTTGCCATTTGATGAACAGGATCACATCATTAGAGAATGATGTGATGGACTAGACCCATCCGTTAGCTTAGCACTATGATTGTTTAGTTTATTGCTATTGCTTTCTTCATGACTTATACATGTTCCTATGACTATGAGATTATGCAACTCCCAAATACCGGAGCAACACCTAGTGTGCTATCAAACATCACAACGTAACTGGGTGATTATAAAGATGCTCTACAGGTGTCTCTGGTGGTGTTTGTTGAGTTGGCATAGATCGAGATTATGATTTGCCACTCTGATTGTCAGAGAGGTATCTCTGGGCCCTCTCGGTAGTGGACGTCACTATAAGCCTTGCAAGCAATGTGACTTATGAGTTAGTTGCGGGATGATGCATTACGGAACGAGTAAAGAGACTTGCCGGTAACGAGATTGGACTAGGTATGATGATACCGACGATCGAATCTTGAGTAAGTAACATACCGCTGACAAAGGGAACAACGTAGGTTGTTATGCGATTTGACCGATAAAGATCTTCATAGAATATGTAGGATCCAATATGAGCATCCAGGTTCCACTATTGGTTATTGACCAGAGATGTTTGTCGGTCATGTCTACATAGTTCTCGAACCCGTAGGGTCCGCACGCTTAACATTCGATGGCCATTTGTATTATAAGTTATGTGATTTGATGTACCGAAGCTTGTTTGGAGTCCTGGATGAGCTCACAGACATGACGAGGAGTCTCGAAATGGTCGAGACATAAAGATTGATATATTGGAAGGCTATATTCGGACATCAAAAAGGTTCCCAATGATTTTCGTATTTTTTGGAGTACCAGAGAGTTATGGGAATTCGCCGGGGGAAGTAGTGGGCCTTAATGGGCCATACGCGAACGGAGAGAAGGGCCTCAAGGGTTGGCCGCCCACCCCCATGGAAAGTCCGAATTGGGCTAGGGAGGGGGCGGCGCCCCCCTCTCTTTCCTTCTCCCTCTCCTACTCCTTCCCTCTCTCCGCTCTTGGAAAAGGAACGAGACTCCAACTAGGATTGGGAATCCTAGTTGGAGCCCTATAGGCACGCCCCTCCTAGGCCAGCCTTCTCCCCCTCCCTCCTTTATATACGTGCGCAAGGGGCACCCCAAAGGCACTCCAAGATTTGTCTTAGCCATGTGTGGTGCCCCACTCCACAGTTACACACCTCGGTCATATCATCATAGTGCTTAGGGGAAGCCCTGTGCCGGTAAATTCATCATCACCGTCGCCACGCCGTCATGCTAACGGAACTCTCCTTCGGCCTCAACTAGATCAAGAGCCCGAGGGACGTCATCAAGATGAATGTGTGCTGAAAGCGGAGGTGCCATACGTTTGGTACTTGGATCGGTTGGATCGTGAAGATGTTCGACTACATCAACCGCGTTACTAAATGCTTCCGCTTTCGGTCTACGAGGGTACTAGACACACTCTCCCCTCTCGTTGCTATGCATCTCCTAGACAGACCTTGTGTGATCGTAGGTAATTTTTTTGAAATACTGCGTTCCCCAACAGTTGCATCCGAGCCAGATCTATGCGTAGATGATATATGCACGAGTAGGACACAAAAGAGTTGTGGGCGTGGGTATATACATATTGCTTGCCATCACTAGTTGTTTCTTGATTCGGCGGTATTGTTGGATGAAGCGGCCCGGACCGACATTACATGACCGCGTTCATGAGACTGGTTCTACTGACATGCTTTCCACACAAGTGGCTAGCGGGTGTTAGTTTCTCCAACTTTAGTTGAATCGGATTCAATGGACGAGATTCTTTCTGAAGATCAAAAAGCAATCACTATACCACGTTGTGGTTTTTGATGCGTAGGTAAGAACGGTTCTTGCTATGCCTGTAGCAGCCACGTAAAACTTGCAACAACAAAGTAGAGGACGTCTAACTTGTTTTTGCAGGGCATGTTGTGTGCTACCTCTTGAGCACTGCGTTGGTTTTCCCTTGAAGAGGAAACGGTGATGCAACAAAGTAGCATAAGTATTTCCCTCAGTTTTTGAGAACCAAGGTATCAATCCAGTAGGAGGCTACGCGCGAGTCCCTCGCACCTACACAAAACAAATAAATCCTCGCAACCAACGCGATAAGGGGTTGTCAATCCCTACACGGTCACTTACGAGAGTGAGGTCTGATAGATATGATAAGATAATATTTTTGGTATTTTTATTATAAAGATGCAAAGTAAAATAAAAGGCAATGAAAATAACTAAGTGTTGGAAGATTAATATGATGGAAGATAGACCCGGGGGCCATAGATTTCACTAGTGGCTTCTCTCAAGAGCATAAGTATTTTACGGTGTGTGAACAAATTACTGTTGAGCAATTGTCAGAGTTGAGCATAGTTATGAGAATATATAGGTATGATCATGTATATAGGCATCACGTCCGAGACAAGTAGACCGACTCCTGCCTGCATCTACTACTATTACTCCACACATCGACCACTATCCAGCATGCATATAGAGTATTAAGTTCATAAGAACAGAGTAACGCTTTAAGCAATATGACATGATGTAGAGGGATAAATTCATGCAATATGATTAAAAAGCCCATCTTGTTATCCTCGATGGCAACAATACAATACGTGCCTTGCTGACCCTACTGTCACTGGGAAAGGACACCACAAGATTGAACCCAAAGCTAAGCACTTCTCCCATTGCAAGAAAGATCAATCTAGTAGGCCAAACCAAACTGATAATTCGAAGAGACTTGCAAAGATAACCAATCATACATAAAAGAATTCAAAAAATCCAAATATTGTTCATAGATAAACTTGATCATAAACCCACAATTCATGGGTCTCAACAAACACACCACAAAAGAAGATTACATCGAATAGATCTCCACGAGAGAGGGGGAGAACATTGTATTGAGATACAAAAAGAGAGAATAAGCCATCTAGCTACTAACTATGGACCCGTAGGTCTGAGGTGAACTACTCACACTTCCTCGGAGGGGCTATGGTGTTGATGTAGAAGCCCTCCGTGATCGATGCCCCCTCCGGCGGAGCTCCTGAACAGGCCCCAAGATGGGATCTCGTGGATACAGAAAGTTACGGCGGTGGAATTAGGGTTTTGGCTCCGTCTTTGATCGTTTGGGAGTACGTAGGTGTATATAGGAGGAAGAAGTACGTCGGTGGAGCAACAGGGGGCCCTCGAGGGTGGAGGGCGCGCCTGGGGGGGGTCGGCACGCCCCCTACCTCGTGGCTTCCCTGTTGGTTGCTTGACGTAGGGTCCAAGTCTCCTGGATCATGTTCGTTCCGAAAATCACGTTCCCGAAGGTTTCATTCTGTTTGGACTCCATTTGATATTCTTTTTCTGTGAAACTCTGAAATAGGCAAAAAACAGCAATTCTGGGCTGGGTCTCCGGTTAATAGGTTAGTCCCAAAAATAATATAAAAGTGGATAATAAAGCCCAATAATGTCCAAAATAGAAGATAATATAGCATGGAGCAATCAAAAATTATAGATACGTTGGAGACATATCAAGCATCCCCAAGCTTAATTCCTGCTCGTCCTCGAGTAGGTAAATGATAAAAACAAAAATTTTGATTTGGAATTCTACTAGGCATAATTTCAATGTAATTCTTCTTAATTGTGGCATGAATATTCAGATCCGAAAGATTCAAGATAAACGTTTAATATTGACATAGAAATAATAATACTTCAAGCATACTAAATAAGCAATTTAGTCAAGCTCCATTTTCGTCACGCAATAATGCTCTCATCATGCACAACCCAGATGACAAGCCAAGCAATTCTTTCATACTTTAGTAATCTCAAACTTTATAAACCTTCACACAATACATGAGCGTGAGCCATGGATATAGCACTATGGGTGGAATAGAGTATAATGATGGGGGTTATGTGGAGAAGACAAAAAAGGAGAAAGTCTCACATCAACGAGGCTAATCAACAAGATATGGTGATGCCCATCAATTGATGTTAATTCAAGGAGTAGGGATTGCCATGCAACGGATGCACTAGAGATATAAATGTATGAAAGCTCAACAAAAGAAACTATTTGGTGTCCATCCAACTTGCTTGCTCACGAAGACCTAGGGCACTTGAGGAGGCCCATTGTTGGAATATACAAGCCAAGTTCTATAATGAAAAATTCCCACTAGTATATGAAAGTGACAAAACAAGTGACTCTCTATCATGAAGATCATGGTGCTACTTTGAAGCACAAGTGTGGAAAAAAGTATAGTAGCATTGTCCCTTTTCATTGCTCTCTTTTTTTGGGCCTTCTTATTTTTTTGGCCTGTCTCTTTTTTTTGGGACAATGCTCTATTAAATGATGATCATCAGACTTCTATTTATTTACAACTCGATACTAGAATAAGGTATGACTCTATATGAATGCCTCCGGCGGTGTACCGGGATATGAAATGAACCAAGAGTGACATGTATGAAAGAATTATGAACGGTGGCTTTGCCACAAATACTATGTCAACTACATGATCATGCTAAACAATATGACAATGATGAACGTGTCATGATAAACGGGATGGTGGAATGTTGCATGGCAATATATCTCGGAATGGCTATCGAAATGCCATAATAGGTAGGTATGGTGGCTGTTTTGAGGAAGATATAAGGAGGTTTATGTGTGAAAGAGCATATCATATCACGGGGTTTGGATGCACCGGCGAAGTTTGCACCAACTCTCAATGTGAGAAAGGGCAATGCACGGTACCGAAGAGGCTAGCAGTGATGGAAAGGTGAGAGTGCGTATAATCCATGGACTCAACATTAGTCATAAAGAAGTCACATACTTATTGCAAAAACCTACAAGTCATCAAAAACCAAGCACTATGTGCATGCTCCTAGGGGTATAGATTGGTTGGAAAAGACCATCGCTCGTCCCCGACCGGCACCCATAAGGAGGACAATCAAATAACACCTCATGTTTCAAATTTGTTACATAACATTTACCATACGTGCATGCTACGGGATTTGCAAACTTCAACACAAGTATTTCTCAAATTCAGAACTACTCAACTAGCACAACTTTAAGATCACTACCTCCATATATCAAAACAATCATCAAGCATCAAACTTCTCTTAGTATTCAAAACACTCATAAGAAAGTTTTTACTAATCTTGAATATCTAGCATATTAGGATTATTTAAGCAAACTACCGTGCTATTTAAGACTCTCAAAATAATCTGAGTGAAGAATGAGAGATCAATAGTTTCTATAAAACAAATCTACCACCGTGCTCTAAAAGATATAAGTGAAGTACTAGAACAAAACTATATAACTCAAAAGATATAAGTGAAGCACATAGAGTATTCTAATAATTTCCGAATCATGTGTGTCTCTCTCAAAAGGTGTGTACAGCAAAGATGATTGTGGTAAACTAAAAAGCAAAGATTCAAATCATACAAGATGCTCCAAGAAAAACACATATCATGTGGTGAATAAAAATATAGCTCCAAGTAAAGTTACCGATGGAAGTAGACGAAAGAGGTGATGCCTTCCGGGGCATCCCGAAGCTTTGGCTTTTTGGTGTCCTTAGATTATCTTGGGGGTTCCATGGGCATCCCCAAGCTTAGGATCTTGCCACTCCTTGTTCCATAATCCATCAAATCCTTACCCAAAACTTGAAAACTTCACAACACAAAACTTAAAGTAGAAAATCTCGTGAGCTCCGTTAGCGAAAGAAAACAAAAGAGCACTTCAAGGTATTGTAATGAACACATTCTTTATTTATATTGGTGTTAAACCTACTGTATTCCAACTTCTCTGTGGTTTATAAAATTTTTACTAGCCATATTTTCATCAAAATAATCAAACAACACACGAAAAACAGAATCTTTCAAAAACAGAACAGTCTGTAGTAATCTGTAGCTAGCGCAATATCTGGAACCCCAAAAATTCTAAAATAAATTTCTGGACGTGAGGAATTTATCTATTAATCATCTGCAAAAATAATTAACTGAATAGAACTTTGCAAATGAAAATGGCAGAAGTTCTCGTGAGGGCTAAAGTTTCTGGTTTTTACAGCAAGATTAACAAGACTTTCCCCAAGTCTTCCCAACGGTTCTACTTGGCACAAACACTAATTAAACACAAAAAACACAACCAAAACAGAGGCTAGATAAATTATTTATTAAATAACAGCAAGTAAAAATATTGGGTTGTGTCCCAACAAGCGCTTTTCTTTAAAGCCTTATAGCCAGGCATAAGATTTCAACGATGCTCACATGAAAGACAAGAATTGAAGCACAAAGAGAGCATCATAAAACACGTGACAAACACATCTAAGTCTAACATACTTCCTATGCATAGGCATATTATAGGAAAACAAATTATCAAGGAAAGCAAAAACTAGCATATGCAAGAAAGTAGAAAGAAACAGTAGCAATCTCAACATAACAAGACGTAATTTAGTAACATGAAAATTTATACCACCATATTTTCCTCTCTCATAATAATTACATGTAGGATCATAAGGAAATTCAACAAAATAGCTATCACATAAAATATTTTCAACATGATCCACATGCATGCAAAGTTGACACTCTTCCAAAATAGTGGGATTAACATTAACTAAAGTCATGACTTCTCCAAACCCACTTTTATCAAAATTTTCATAAGATTGAACATTCTCCAAATATGTGGGATCTAAAGTTGACACTCTTCCAAACCCACTTTCAATAATATTGCAAACACTATTATCGATCTCATATTCATCATGGGGCTTAAATAAATTTTCAAGATCAAAAGAAGAATCACCCCAATCATGATCATTGCAACAAGTAGTAGACATAGCAAAACTAGCATCCCCAAGCTTAGGGTTTTGCATATTATTAGCACAATTGGCATTAATAGAATTTATACTATCATCATTGCAATCATGCTTTTTATTCAAAGATTCATCATGAATCACTCCATAAAGTACTTTATCACAATTTTCAGATTCACGAATTTCAAGCAAAACTTCATAAAGATAATCTGGTGCACAAAACTCACTAGCAATTGGTTCATCCTAATTTGATCTCTTAAAAAGATTAGCAAGCGGATGAGGATCCATAGATGTTTATGTTCTCTGTTTAGTAATAAATAAACAACTATTCCAAGCAAACGAGCAAACGAGCCAAGTAAGACATCAAAGCAAATGGAAAGACGAGCAGAAGAAGGGAAAATAAAATGGTAAGGGTGAAGTGGGGGAGAGGAAAATGAGAGGCAAATGGCAAATAATGAAATGCGGGAGATAAGGGTTTGTGATGGGTACTTGGTATGTTGACTTTTCATAGACCTCCCCGGCAACGACGCCAGAGATCCTTCTTGCTACCTCTTGAGCACTGCGTTGGTTTTCCCTTGAAGAGGAAAGGGTGATGCAGCAAAGTAGCGTAAGAATTTCCCTTAGTTTTTGAGAACCAAGGTATCAATCCAGTAGGAGACTATGCGCGAGTCCCTCTCATCTACACAAAACAAATAAATCCTCGCAACCAACGCGATAAGGGGTTGTCAATCCATACATGGTCACTTACGAGAGTGAGGTCTGATAGATATGATAACATAATATTTTTGGTATTTTTATGATAAAGATGCAAAGTAAAATAAAAGGCAATGAAAATAACTAAGTGTTGGAAGATTAATATGATGGAAGATAGACCCAGGGGCCATAGGTTTCACTAGTGGCTTCTCTGAGGAGCATAAGTATTTTACGGTGGGTGAACAAATTACTGTTGAGCAATTGACAGAGTTGAGCATAGTTATGAGAATATCTAGGTATTATCATGTATATAGGCATCACGTCCGAGACAAGTAGACCGACTCCTGCCTGCATCTACTACTATTACTCCACACATCGACCGCTATCCATCATGCATCTAGAGTATTAAGTTCATAAGAATAGAGTAACGCTTTAAGCAAGATGACATGATGTAGAGGGATAAATTCATACAATATGATAAAAAAACCCATCTTGTTATCCTCGATGGCAACAATACAATACGTGCCTTGCTGCCCCTACTGTCACTGGGAAAGGACACCGCAAGATTGAACCTAAAGCTAAGCACTTCTCCCATTGCAAGAAAGATCAATCTAGTAGGCCAAACCAAACTGATAATTCGAAGAGACTTGCAAAGATAACCAATCATACATAAAAGAAATCAGAAAATCCAAATATTGTTCATAGATAAACTTGATCATAAACCCACAATTCATCGGTCTCAAAAAACACACCGCAAAAGAAGATTACATCGAATAGATCTCCACGAGAGAGGGGAGAACATTGTATTGAGATCCAAAAAGGGAGAAGAAGCCATCTAGCAATAACTATGGACCCGAAGGTCTGAGGTAAACTACTCACACATCATCGGAGAGGCTATGGTGTTGATGTAGAAGCCCTCCGTGATCGATGCCCCCTCCGGCGGAGCTCCGGAACAGGCCCCAAGATGGGATATCATGGATACAAAAAGTTACGGCGGTGGAATTAGGGTTTTGACTCCGTCTCTGATCATTTTTGGGTACGTAGGTATATATAGGAGGAAGAAGTACGTCGGTAGAGCAATAGGGGGCCCACGAGGGTGGAGGGTGCGCCTGGGGGAAGGGGGGTAGGCGCGCCCCCTACCTCATGGCTTCCCTATTGGTTGCTTGACGTAGGCTCCAAGTCTCCTGGATCATGTTCGTTCCAAATCACGTTCCCGAAGGTTTCATTCCGTTTGGACTCCATTTGATATTCTTTTTCTATGAAACTCTAAAATAGGCAAAAAAAATAGCAATTCTGGGCTGGACCTCCGGTTAATAGGTTAGTCCCAAAAATAATATAAAAGTGAATAATAAAGCCCAATAATGTCCAAAATAGAAGATAATATAGCATGGAGCAATCAAAAATTATAGATACGTTGGAGACGTATCAAGCATCCCCAATATTAATTCCTGCTCGTCCTCGAGTAGGTAAATGATAAAAACAGAATTTTTGATGTGGAATGCTACTAGGCATAATTTCAATGTAATTCTTCTTAATTGTGGCATGAATATTCAGATCCAAAAGATTCAAGATAAATGTTTAATATTGACATAGAAATAATAATACTTCAAGCATACTAACTAAGTAATTATGTCTTCTCAAAATGACATGGCCAAAGAAAGTTCATCCCTACAAAATCATATAGTTTTGTCATGCTTCATTTTCGTCACACAAGAATGCTCTCATCATGCACAACCCCGATGACAAGTCAAGCAATTGTTTCATACTTTAGTAATCCCAAACTTTATAAACCTTCACGCAATATATGAGCGTGAGCCATGGATATAGCACTATGGGTGGAATAAAGTATAATGATGAGGGTTATGTGGAGAAGACAAAAAAGGAGAAAGTCTCACATCAACGAGGCTAATCAAATAGCTATGGAGATGCCCATCGATTGATGTTAATGCAAGGAGTAGGGATTTCCATGCAACGGATGCACTAGAGCTATAAATGTATGAAAGCTCAACAAAAAAACTAGTGGGTGTGCATCCAACTTGCTTGCTCACGAAGACCTAGGGCACTTGAGGAGGCCCATTGTTGGAATATACAAGCCAAGTTCTATAATGAAAAATTCCCACTAGTATATGAAAGTGAAAAAACAAGAGACTCGCTGTCATGAAGATCATGGTGCTACTTTGAAGCACAAGTGTGGAAAAAAGGATAGTAGCATTGTCCCTTTTCATTTCTCTCTTTTTTGGGCCTTCTTTTTTTTTATTTGGCCTTTCTCTTTTTTTGGGACAATGCTCTATTAAATGATGATCATCAGACTTCTATTTATTTACAACTCAATGATTACAACTCGATACTAGAACAAGGTATGACTCTATATGAATGCCTCCGGCGGTGTACCGGGATATGCAATGAACCAAGAGTGACATGTATGGAAGAATTATGAACGGTGGCTTTGCCACAAATACTATGTCAACTACATGATCATGCTAAACAATATGACAATGATGAACGTGTCATGATAAATGGGATGGTGGAAAGTTGCATGGCAATATATCTCGAAATGGCTATGGACATGCCATAATAGGTAGGTATGGTGGCTGTTTTGAGGAAGATATAAGGATGTTTATGTGTGAAAGAGCATATCATATCACGGGGTTTGGATGCACTGGCGAAGTTTGCACCAACTCTCAATGTGAGAAAGGGCAATGCACGGTACTGAAGAGGCTAGCAATGATGGAAAGGTGAGAGTGCGTATAATCCATGGACTCAACATTAGTCATAAAGAAATCACATACTTATTGTAAAAATCTACCAGCCATCAAAAACCAAGCACTACGCGCATGCTCCTAGGGGGATAGATTGGTAGGAAAAGACCATTGCTCGGCCCCGGCCGCCACTCATAAGGAGGACAATCAAAGAACACCTCATGTTTCAAATTTGTTACATAATGTTTACCATACGTGCATGCTATGGGACTTGCAAACTTGAACACAAGTATTTATCAAATTCACAACTACTCAACTACCACAACTTTAAGATCACTACCTCCATATCTCAAAACAATCATCAACCATCAAACTTCTCTTAGTATTCAAAACACTCATAAGAAAGTTATTACTAATCTTGAATACCTAGTATATAATGATTATTTAAGCAAATTACCATGCTATTTAAGACTCTCAAAATAATCTAAGTGAAGCATGAGAGATCAATAGTTTCTATAAAACAAATCTACCACCGTTCTCTAAAAGATATAAGTGAAGTACTAGAGCAAAACTATATAACTAAAAAGATATAAGTGAAGCACATAGAGTATTCTAATAATTTCCGAATCATGTGTGTCTCTCTCAAAAGGTGTGTACAGAAAATATGATTGTGGTAAACTAAAAAGCTAAGAATCAAATCATACAAGACGCTCCAAGCAAAACACATATCATGTGGTGAATAAAAATATAGCTCCAAGTAAACTTACCGATGGAAGTAGACGAAAGAGGTGATGCCTTCCGGGGCATCCCCAAGCTTTGGCTTTTTGTTGTCCTTAGATTATCTTGGGGGTGCCATGGGCATCCCCAAGCTTAGGCTCTTTCCACTCCTTGTTCCATAATCCATCAAATCCTTACCCAAAACTTGAAAACTTCACAACACAAAACATAAAGTAGAAAATCTCGTGAGCTCCGTTAGCGAAAGAAAACTAAAGACAACTTCAAGTTACTGTAATGACCTAATTCTTTACTTATATTTGTGTTAAACCTACTGTATTCCAACTTCTCTAGGGTTTATAAACTATTTTACTAGCCATAGATTCATCAAAATAAGCAAACAACACACGAAAAACAGAATCTGTTAAAAACAGAACAGTCTGTAGTAATCTGTAGCTAGCGCAAGATATGGAACCCCCAAAATTCTAAAATAACTTTGTGGACGTGAGGAATTTATCTATTAATCATCTGAAAAAAAATTAACTAAATATCACTTTCCAAATGAAAATGGCAGAAGTTCTCGTGAGGGCTAAAGTTTCTATTTTTTACAGCAAGATTAACAAGACTTTCCCCAAGTCTCCCAACGGTTCTACTTGGCACAAACACTAATTAAACACAAAAAACACAACCAAAACAGTGGCTAGATAAATTATTTATTAAATAACGGCAAGTAAAAATATTGGGTTGTGTCCCAAAAAGTGCTTTTCTTTAAAGCCTTATAGCCAGGCATAAGATTTCAACGATGCTCACATGAAAGACAAGAATTGAAGCACAAAGAGAGCATCATAAAACACGTGACAAACACATCTAAGTCTAACATACTTCCTATGCATAGGCATCTTATAGGCAAACAAATTATCAAGGAAAGCAAAAACTAGCATATGCAAGAAAGCAGAAAGAAACAGTAGCAATCTCAACATAACAAGAGGTAATTTAGTAACATGAAAATTTATACCACCATATTTTCCTCTCTCATAATAATTACATGTAGGATCATAAGGAAATTCAACAAAATAGCTATCACATAAAATATTTTCAACATGATCCACATGCATGCAAAGTTGACACTCTTCCAAAATAGTGGGATTAACATTAACTAAAGTCATGACTTCTCCAAACCCACTTTTATCAAAATTTTCATAAGATTGAACATTCTCCAAATATGTGGGATCTAAAGTTTACACTCTTCCAAACCCACTTTCAATAATATCGCAAACACTATTATCAATCTCATATTCATCATTGGGCTTAAATAAATTTTCA
The DNA here is from genome assembly GCF_002162155.2 of Triticum dicoccoides. Classification (NCBI taxonomy): domain Eukaryota; kingdom Viridiplantae; phylum Streptophyta; class Magnoliopsida; order Poales; family Poaceae; genus Triticum; species Triticum dicoccoides. Next base: position 518,237,368 of record NC_041388.1, read on the forward strand.
AGATCAAAAGAAGAATCGCCCCAATCATGATCATTGCAACAAGTAGTAGACATAGCAAAACTAGCATCCCCAAGCTTAGGGTTTTGCATATTATTAGCACAATTGGCATTAATAGAATTTATACTATCATCATTACAGTCATGCTTTTTATTCAAAGATTCATCATGAATCACTCCATAAAGTACTTTATCACAATTTTCAGATTCACGAATTTCAAGCAAAACTTCATAAAGATAATCTGGTGCACAAAACTCACTAGCAATTGGTTCATCATAATTTGATCTCTTAAAAAGATTAGCAAGCGGATGAGAATCCATAGATGTTTATGTTCTCTGTTTAGTAATAAATAAACAACTATTCCAACCAAACAAGCAAACAAGCCAAGTAAGACATCAAAGCAAATGGAAAGACGAGCAGAAGAAGGGCAAATAAAACGGCAAGGGTGAAGTGGGGGGAGGAAAACGAGAGGCAAATGGAAAATAATGTAATGCGGGAGATAAGGGTTTGTGATGGGTACTTGGTATGTTGACTTTTGCGTAGACCTCCCCGGCAACGGCACCAGAAATCCTTCTTGCTACCTCTTGAGCACTGCGTTGGTTTTCCCTTGAAGAGGAAAGGGTGATGCAGCAAAGTAGCGTAAGTATTTCCCTTAGTTTTTGAGAACCAAGGTATCAATCCAGTAGGAGGCTACGCATGAGTCCCTTGCACCTACACAAAACAAATAAATCCTCGCAACCAACGCGATAAGGGGTTGTCAATCCCTACATGGTCACTTACGAGAGTGAGGTCTGATAGATATGATAAGATCATATTTTTGGTATTTTTATGATAAAGATGCAAAGTAAAATAATAGGCAATGAAAATAACTAAGTGTTGGAAGATTAATATGATGGAAGATAGACCTGGGGGCCATAGGTTTCACTGGTGGCTTCTCTCAAGAACATATGTATTTTACTGTGGGTGAACAAATTATTGTTGAGCAATTGACAGAGTTGAGCATAGTTATGAGAATATCTTCGTATGATCATGTATATAGGCATCACGTCCGAGACAAGTAGACCAACTCCTACCTGCATCTACTACTATTACTCCACACATCGACCGCTATCCAGCATGCATCTAGAGTATTAAGTTCATAAGAATAGAGTAACGCTTTAAGCAAGATGACATGATGTAGAGGTATAAGTTCATGCAATATGATAAAAAACCATCTTGTTATCCTCGATGGCAACAATACAATACGTCCCTTGCTGCCCCCACTGTCACTGGGAAAGGACACCGTAAGATTGAACCCAAAGCTAAGCACTTCTCCCATTGCAAGAAAGATCAATCTAGTAGGCCAAACCAATCAGATAAATCGAAGAGACTTGCAAAGATAACCAATCATACATAAAAGAATTCAGAAAATCCAAATATTGTTCATAGATAAACTTGATCATAAACCCACAATTCATCGGTCTCAACAAACACACCGCAAAAGAAGATTACATCGAATAGATCTGCACGAGAGAGGGGGAGAACATTGTATTGAGATACAAAAAGAGAGAAGAAGCCATCTAGCTAATAACTATGGACCCGAAGGTCTGAGGTAAACTACTCACACATCATCGGAGAGGCTATGGTGTTGATATATAAGCCCTCCGTGATCGATGCCAACTCCGCGGGAGCTCCGGAACAGGCCCCAAGATGGGATCTCGTGGATACAGAAAGTTACGGTGGTGGAATTAGGGTTTTGGCTCCGTCTCTGATCGTTTGGTGGTACATAGGTATATATAGGAGGAAGAAGTATGTCGGTGGAGCAACAGGGGGCCCACGACGGTGGAGGACCTGTCTGGGGGGGTAGGTGCCCCCCTACCTCATGGCTTCCCTGTTGGTTGCTTGACGTAGGGTCCAAGTCTCCTGGATCATGTTCATTCCAAAAATCACATTCCCAAAGGTTTCATTCCGTTTGGACTCCGTTTGATATTCTTTTTCTGTGAAACTCTAAAATAGGCAGAAAACAACAATTCTGGACTGGGCCTCCGGTTAATAGGTTAGTCCCAAAAATAATATAAAAGTGAATAATAAAGCCCAATAATGTCCAAAACAGAAGATAATATAGCATGGAGCAATAAAAAATTATAGATACGTTGGAGACGTATCATTGTGATGTGATATGGTCAAGATGTGATTATATAAATTATTGTATGAGATGATCATGTTTTGTAACAAAGTTATCGGCAACTGGCAGGAGCCATATGGTTGTCGCTTTATTGTATGAAATGCAATCGGCATGTAATTGCTTTACTTTATCACTAAGCGGTAGCGATAGTCGTAGAAGAAATAGTTGGCGACACGACAACGATGTTACGATGGAGATCAAGGTGTCAAGTCGGTGATGATGGTGATCATGACGGTGCTTTGGAGATGGAGATCGAAGGCACAAGATGATGATCGCCATATCATATCACTTATATTGATTGCATGTGATGTTTTTCATTTATGCATCTTGACGGTCTCCTGGACTAGGGGGTACTCACCACGTCATCTCCCGATTTGTTAGATTGAGCCAAGAACCCCCATGGCCGTATACTCATGGGCCAGTTCGGATAGCTGCCGCATACATGGAAGATTCCACAAGACTTGGTGATCAAGACAAGGACTCCTCCTCACCGGCGTATTCGGCTAGGACTCTTGTTATCCTAGGCCTCTGCTGCATTATATAAACCGAGGTCAGGCTAGTCGATAGACAATATACAACAATCATACCCTAGGCTAGCTTCTAGGGTTTTAGCCTCTACGATCTCGTGGTAGATCTACTCTTGTACTACCCATATCATCAATATTAATCAAGCAGGATGTAGGGTTTTACCTCCATCAAGAGGGACCAAACCTGGGTAAAACATCGTGTCCCCTGCCTCATGTTACCATCTGGCCTAGACGCACAGTTCGGGACCCCCTACCCGAGATGCGCCGGTTTTGACACCGACATTGGTGCTTTCTTTGAGAGTTCCGCTGTATGTTCGGCAAAAGGTTGATGGCTCGCCTGCAGATCAACTGCGACTTCAGCATCTTCGTCACCAGCTCGACTGGTCACCTTGGTTTGACCAAGGACTGCGCCCTACCTCCGATCATCATGTTAGGATGAGGGCCTTTATAAACATCAACTCCGATCTCTATCAAGATCATGGAGGAATCATCTAGGGAGCCCGAGGGCTCAACGTCAACATTGCCCTCGGGCAACCGTGCTGTTTTTCTGGACAGCAAACTTGTGTCCGCCGACACTGCCTCCTCAAGTGTCTTTTTAACGATCGCTTTGGTGGAATTATGTGGAATTGAGTCTACAACAACCCTGGAAAATTTTGTCGAGTTCCGATGGAGGAATCTCTGGCAATCCACGATATACCGGAGCCCTGTCAAATCTGGACGGGAATCTGAATGAGTTTAGGGTGTGGTGTCCAGCTTCTAGCTCGGACGTCCTTTGGAAGATCCAACCGTTGATCGGCTGTGGAATTCCTATATCTACCACCTATCAAAATTTCAGCTCGATCCGACCGTCCAAACTCCGGGAACCTTCCGATTAGTGCATCACTTTTCAGAACTGTTTTCTGCGTGAAAACGAATCCGACCCGAGTTCGTCTTTTTTATGAACGGGATTTCGGACATCCCTTTTGAAAAAAGTTTTGTATGGGGTACTGTATTTTGTTTCTGAACACATCCCGCTAACTTTAAGATCTTTTGAACATGATCTTCAACATCATGCTGGTGTTAAACCAGTTCGGCAATATTGCTCCACGGCTGCCGACCTGCGCTAGACACGTCGTCACTTTGTTGAGCCGAGCTCAACTTCTTCGGCAAGCCGAACAAGAGTCCGGCATCGCGAAGGATAAATCATCACCAACATCACCACCCCACGGATTACACGGAGCGGGCATACTGGCATCGCCGCACGGTCGCTTCATCAAGCCGGCATCGACCACGTCACGACCTGCATCGGCAGGGCCGCACTATTGCTTCTTCAAGCTGGTGTCCATCACGCCGACCTACTTTGACTCATCGGCTGACATCGAGGCTTCGACATCTCGGCTGGACCGGGGGCTTCGCCATCTCTTCATCAACCTACTCTGGACACTTCGGCGTCACCAGCCGACCAGCTTCATCACATTAGCTGGACCACGGGCTTTTCCTTGGCGAGCCAACCTTTGCTAGCATCGCCAGACCATCGCTTTATCACCCATCAGGCAATGGGTGTGCGGATCGATTCCCGATTTTGGAAGTCGCTTTTCTTCGGAATGCTACAACAAATAAACCAGGTGCTATTAATCCTAACAATTTTTGCTTATTGGGTTTATTTTTTCTTAAGGAATTATTACTCTGGTTTGTTCCATCATCTGTACACAGGTCTATCAAATAGCAGCCACATTAAAAACGGTCGCGTGGCAGCTCGGTCAGTTGCCGTACATAGTTCGGTGAACGCCGCATCCGGAGCCCGGACCGCCCTGCAAATTCAGGCTTTGTCACGCCTTCACTGCATCACACCGACGCCCTACATCGACATTGACTTTGGTGCCAGGCCATATTTCTTTTATTACTCACTTTGCATAAATTATTTATTATGCAACGATTTTTTTCAATTATCATTATTACTATTATCTCCAGTTTGCACTAGTTTTTGTGCATAGGAAAATGATCCGGGGATTTCGGCATCACTCTGCCGGTCAGCATTGACCGTGCTATGTCACCACTTCGGCGTGTCGCGCTCTCCGCTTCGCCACCTCGGGACCGGCTTGGGGGATGGAACCTTGTCCCGCATCAAGCTCGGACCGCGTCATCAATACCGAACACATTAACCAGCTAAGTAGCTTTCATGCTCAAAGCTTTAATTTCTAACTTGTGTTCGGTTCGACCAAGCATTATACTTTTTTGGAAAAATATTGCTTGTAGAAAATTTTCCTTGTCCAAACTTTGTTTGTGACGCATAAATTCAAATACCCAATTCATTTGGGGGCTTCCTTCATGAAGCTTTTCCTCTTGCATATGATTATACTTGTACGGCTTTGTTCCTTGTTCGTGTATTATGCCACAATATGCACCATATTGACTTAAGCGATTTGCAAGCTGGGTTGCCTCGCTCTTGTGTTTACCCCTACATTCCCGATTGTTCGGCTAGGGAGTAAAGGGAGCACCTCTGCGATTGTCATGATCGGGTCATCCGAGCCGGACCACAGACTGGGTGAAGCCGAAAGCTAGCGCTCTTATAGTTTTCAATGATGGTCGGCACACAACGGAACTCATGAGTACAAAAAATCTATTGCACAAGTCTCATAATAACAATGAGCACCGAAGAAAGGTATCGGTGGGGGTACTATTTTCTTTGAAGATGCTTCTTACACTTCGCAGTAATATAACATAAGTTCCCTGAGCGTGCTTTGTCTGTTACAGCCTTATGGCCTGATTGCCTGGTTATTGGAAACACCGTCGATATTCTCGACAGATGGAGTACATAACACTTTTCGGTCCTTGACCGAAGAGGGAGAAGCCGACGGTCGGTTAAGACGCGTTTAAAGTTCGGTTGAACATAGACATGATATAAGTACTTCGGTACATGCAATCATTCTTTTACCCAAGTCACTTGGGGGCTCTTAAATTTATATGAGCCGTTTTATGATAACTGTTCTTCTTCTTAGTCATTGCAAAGTTTTATTATTATTATTATTATTATTATTATTATTATTATTATTATTATTATTATTATTATTATTATTATTATTATTATTATCTATCACTCCTTTTTTCGACACGAGCGTGTGGTCACTAGCCGGGGAGTCTAATTTCTCTCTCAAAGCTGCTAGAGTTTGGTTTGCTAAACTGGCCTAATGAGAAGTACTCCACCTTCGGGATAGGAGGTTGAAGCCGTAGGCTAACCCACTTGAGGTCTTGGGATAGGATGTGTCATGTTAAATCACGACAAGAGCACTCTTTTTTTCTAAGACCAATTTTCGGATTGGCACCGAACACTTGATCTTGTTCGGACGTCACGTTTGTACTGACGGTTTTTGGTTTTCCAAGCTTATGTCACTTTTAAACTATTTGTGTGTTTTCAGCACAAGTCTCGCAGTGCAACGCCGGACACCTTTAGAGATTCGGCAAAAATATTCTCAGATATTGCTATATATGCATCGGTTTCGAATTGTGTCTTCGGTCAATAGTTGGGTTGCCCGGCTCCTGCACTTGCCTCCTACATTCTGCTTTGTTCGGCTAGGTGTGCAAAGGGAGAACCACTGTGATTGTGCTTCCAGCTCACATGGTTAAGCACCTCAGTGGAGAAAGCTAAAAACTGACTGTCACAACAAGCGTAAACTGATCAGCGATCCGATGACTGTGTTAAATGACGGGCCATTCATAACATTGGCCGAAGTGTTTACGACTTGACATCGGCTGTCGCCGAACACTACTGGGGGCTATTAATTGGCCTCCCAAACTAAATCCTCGATATTTTGCTCTTACATTAGAGCTGAGGTTTCATGATCATGCTTAGCATGACAACCCAAAGAAAGGAACTGATAGCAGGACTATTTTCTTTGGAAGACATTTCTTATACAGTAATATAACATATCTCCATGCGTACCTTTGTTTATAAAACCGTATGGACAGATTTCCTTGTTTGTCGTAAATCTTTTCCCTCATAAAGGCTTTATAAAGTAGGACAAACACTCCTCGGCTACTGGCCGAGGAGGTGGTAGCCGATGGTCGGTCAACAAAGTTTTGTACAATATGGATCCGAGCATTAATGACGTAAAGTATTTGGATACATAGAGTCATTACACATCATTTGTGATTTTACTATGGATATCGATCCTTAATTCGGCCACCCGTGCCCGCATTAAGGCTCGGGGGCTACTGGGCTTCGGGCTTATTATTTACAAATATTAAAGGGGCACATCGATCCCCTGATCTGGTGTTGCCACCCGACCAGTGTCTCGGGGGCTACTGCATTGCCTATCCAATGCAGAAAATTTTAAGTGCAATACAGTTTCCGAGGAGATTATGATCCTCAGGTTGGTCGGCCGCACCCAACCTGAGTCTCGAGGACTGAGCACGCCGCTTTTTGTATCATGAAGTATTCTGCCGAGCTAGGACTTGATCCTCAGGCCGATTTTGCAAATCAGCCTGAGTCTCAGCGGCTACTGGGATCATTGGTCTTACGTCATCTGGTGCATCTCGGGTTTTAGACCAATACACACCTTCAGGGCTACTGGCTATATAGCTCGGCAGAGAATAAATTGCACCAATAAAAAAATATTGACAAAAAATTTGCCCACGGTCGGGGTGGTGCGCCACCTCGGAGGCAGTCCGGCATAAAGCTCGGGCGCTAGTGGCTGGCTCCATAGAGGGCATTTCAGGCATTAAGCTCGGCTAAACTCCTTCAACTTTTTTGTAACAAGATGATCTATGACATCTATGGCGTTGGAGCTTGGACACAGTCCGGCGTTGGAGCTCGGATACATTTTGGCGTTGGAGCTTGGACACGGTCCGGCGTTGGAGCTCGGATACATTTCGGCGTTGGAGCTCGGAAGCAGTCCGACATTGGTGCTCGGCTACAAAAGATACCTCAAATGCAGTCTGGGGTTGGAGCTCGGACGCAAGAGGACACTGCCTCCCGGGAACAACTTCAAAACCCGAGGTGTGGCCTCAGAATAACAAGGCATTGATAAAGGCCGGCAACTTAAAGGGGCTCCTTGGATACCCGGCGTGTAAACTCTTCGGATGCACTTCAGCGATCCTCAAGATCGAAGATGGGAAGATTTGTTGAACCAGTTTTCAAGACCGACGACCGAAGATGAAGAACAGTTCGGAAGAATCGAGGAGCGTCCCTAACTTGAAGATGGGTTCAGGGGGCTACTGACGGTGTCCTGGACTAGGGGGTACTCACCACGTCATCTCCCGATCTGTTAGATTGGGCCGAGGACCCCCATGTCCGTATACTCATGGGCCAGTTCGGACAACTGCCGCATACATGGAAGATTCCACAAGACTTGGTGATCAAGACAAGGACTCCTCCCCAGTGGCGTATTCGGCTAGGACTCTTATTATCCTAGGCCTTTGGTGCATTATATAAACCGAGGCCAGGCTAGTCGATAGACAATATACAACAATCATACCCTAGGCTAGCTTCTAGGGTTTTAGCCTCTACGATCTCGCGGTAGATCTACTCTTGTACTACCCATATCATCAATATTAATCAAGCAGGACGTAGGGTTTTACCTCCATCAAGAGGGCCCGAACCTGGGTAAAACATCGTGTCCCCTGCCTCCTGTTACCATCTGGCCTAGATGCATAGTTCGGGACCCCCTACCCGAGATCCGCCGGTTTTGACACCGACACATCTTATTTTGCTTAGCATGGTGGTAGTATTATAAGATGATCCCTCACTGGATTTCAAGGTATAAGTGTTCTCCCTGAGTATGCACCATTGCGACAGTTCGTCGTTGTGGGTGTCAAAACCGGTAGATCTCGGGTAGGGGGTCCCGAATTGTGCGTCCAAGATCGATGGTAACAGGATACGGGGGACACGATGTTTACCCAGGTTCGGGCCCTCTCTATGGAGGTAATACCCTACTTCCTGCTTGATTGATCTTGATGAATATGAGTATTACAAGAGTTGATCTACCACGATATCGTAATGGCTAAACCCTAGAAATCTAGCCTATGTGAATATGGTAATGAGTATGTGTGCTGTCCTTTCCGGACTATCCCCTTCGGTTTATATAGACGCTGAGGGGATCTAATTTTTACATGGAGTTGGTTACATAAGAAGGAATATTCGGTCGTCAAGCTTTCCTTCCACGCCAAGTAGAGTCTAATCCGGACACAAGTATGGTCTTCGATCTTCACAACCCATCAGTCCGGCCCATGGATAACAGGCCGAACGCCTGAGGACCCCTAAGTCCAGGACTCCCTCAGTAGCCCCTGAACCTGGCTTCAATGATGAGGAGTCCGACGCGCAGATTTGTCTTCGGCATTGCAAGGCGGGTTCCCTCCTTCCGAATCCCAGAATAGTCTTCGGATGAAGTAATTATATCTGGAACTGTATATATAATTGCAGAGAATATAATATCCCACGAGTCCAACTTGTTGATAACTGTTCATGACATCGTATCATGCCTGCCCGGTTACTATTTCCAACTGTCGGCTAGCGAGCCGCCCCACGTCTCGGGGCGTGGTTTTACTGGCACTTCTTGTCAAGGCAGAGATCGTGTCCCTTTATTTACGAGATTTTTCATGAATGTAGGTGTGGGTAACCGAACCATCCCCTGGGTACAACTCCTTGGTGATAGGTATGTTTAGAGACCCCGGGGAGACGCCCAGTATTCGGGGCCTTTATATAAAGACCCAGTCTCGTCTTCTTCCCTTGCGCGTGCTCCTTCCTCAACCCCAGCCACCCCAAGTTCCAACCCTCGGGTTCCAATCGCCACCAGCCCTAGTCATGTCCGGATCCAACCGTCAGGGCCGGTCGGTGGCTTATTCTGTCACAGAGGAGGATATTGCGAAGCTCCGCGTAGCGAGGTATCTGACCCCGGAAATCCTTCATCGGCTTCCAGCACAAGGGCAAGTCATACCGACCACCATATTTAGCGAGAGGGTAGTATTTGTATCCCACTTCCTTCACGGGCTAGGGTTCGCGCTTAACCCCTTCGTCCGGGGGCTCATGTTCTATGATGGGCTAGATTTTCATGATCTTGCCCCGGACTCTATTCTCCTCATCTCGACATTTATCGTCGCGTGTGAGGCTTTACTCCGGACTCCTCCGCACTTTGGTTTGTGGCTCAAGACCTTTGATGTGAGGCCGCAGGTGGCAGAGGAGGAGCAGGCAGAGTGCGGCAGCGTCATAATAGGCAAGCCGGCCGGCGCAGTTTGGCCCAAAAGATATTTCGCCAAATCTTCCGACCTATGGCAGCAGGGGTGGTTTTATATCAACGAGTCGCGGGGCTCCAAGTGGGCGGCTACACCTGCGTTCCGACCCGGCCCTTCAATTCAGCTCGCTTCATGGATCAATAAGGGATTGGACTGAGGATCCATCAATGAAGTGCAGACCCTGCAAAGTCGCATCTGAAGCCTTACCGAGAAGGGCATCGATCTTGTGAACGTCCTTCAAGTAATGCTAGTCCGCCGGATCCTGCCATGTCAGCGGCGGCCTCTTCGTATGTGGGAGTTTAACCCAGAAGCGCGGCGGACTCTACAACACTTCTTCGGCACTACGCATGAAGGAATGTGGAAATTATATTTCGGGGAACGAGAGCAATGGCCGGACACCACCGAAGACATTGGCCTTGACTGCAATCATCCGGCCACTTCGGTAAGTACTCGATATTCGAGCACCTTCCATTCAGGCATCTCTTAACAAGATAATGAACAATCCGTCCCTGCACAGGACTGGATAAAGAAAGCGGTGCTAATCTGGTGTCTGGCGCCTCTTCCCGAGGGCCCTGCGACCGCCCTGCTGATGAGAATGCTGATTCCGACACCGTACCAGGTGGCTGCTTTCGGGGAAACCGAAATCCATTTTCCCAAGGGTAAGAGTGCAGAGGGAGCCCTCCAGGGCAAGAAGAGGGCCGCCTCCAGAGATCAGGAGGGAAAGCCTTCCAAGAGAGGAAAAACGTCATCGTCGAGCGGCATGGGCCGGGCGAGCGAGGCTGCCGTAGAGCTTGATGACGAGGACAAACTTCGAGGCAAACTGTAATCGAGGCTGGGGCACTTTAAACGCACCTCATTCTTTTCCTATTAATGAAGTAATCATCTGATATATGTTCGTCCATGCAGGTTAACGCCTGGTGCTTGTCAATCGTCCTCCTCCTCGGGAGATCTTCTTCCAGAGATGATGGAGACTGACACGCCTTCTCCGGCCTCATCGCCCAATAGGGGGGATGATACTGAGGTATTGTCCCGAAGGGCTCCTCCCGAACACATCGGTTGAACTGAAGGCCAAACAAGCTGCGCGATGCCAGGGCGAGGGTATCCACGATGACACTCACTTTGGAGAATGCTATTGTCTGCTGCGAATTTCTTGAGAAGGAGAATAAAGCCTTAACGGCTGAACTGGACAAGGCCCGACAGGAGGCAAGAGAAGCGCGATAAGAGTCCAGAGCACTCCGTGAGGAGGTTCGGCAAGCGAAAGAGATACTGGTTGGAAAGCCTTTTCTGCTGCAGACTAAGTTCGGCGACCCAGACTATGCTCAGCTGAACCAAGTGTGGAGTTCTCCGGACGAGTATTTGGACTTGCTGAAGAGTTCTTCCGATGCAGCGCGGTATTACCAAGCACGAGCTAGATATGCAACGGAGATACTTTTTTGGTCACAGTTCGGCGCGTCGAAGCGCCCGCTGCTGCTCAATGAACAGATGTCCCAATGGGCCGAACTTCATAGGGTATCTGGCGCTGCCACGAAGGATGTTATAATCCGGCTGTGGCCAACCGAGCCTGCGCCAAGTAGCAATTTCGGTTTGGTGCAAAAGCTTGTCGATGTGGTGCCGTGAATCGATGCTGCGAAGCGATCGACATGCATTAAAGGTGCACGGATGGCCCTTGCCCGAGTAAAGACATTCTGGAGAAAGATGAAGGCCAGCGACGTCGCAACGAAGGGTCCGCCTGAAGGCAAGGACCGTCCAGAACCGGAGCGTTATTTTGAAGACGTCCTGGAGGCCGCCCGCTTGATAGAGGGTCATTGCTCGAAAAACATAATGTTCGAGTGAGGTGTATGATGATTGTAAAAGACAATTTTATAGTTAATCTATTTATGTTTTGCTCGAAAAGCTTGAATTTCTCCTATGCGGCCGTTTTAATATAATCTGAAGTTTTCCAGTCGTCGGCTTCAGCCCCACCATAGGAAGTACCGGGGTGTTCGTAAAAGCATTTAATCACTCTTTATCCGACGTCTTGGTCCATGAAGGAGGTGATAATGCGGCGAACGAGGCAATCGGACTATAAGGCGTTAACACTTTCACTTAACCATAGGAGTTTTATGGTGGGGGTACGACATAGCCCCTGGTGTGTATGCGGCATGTGGTGCCTTACATATCTGATCTGAAAAAGATCCCTCATGTTACAGGGAGAATCGCTAAAGATTCCAATAAGTCGTCAAGTGGTTGACCAGCTCTCGCCGCATCATGACAGTCAGTTTTCGGCTTTCTCTACTGAGGTGCTCATCCGGTTTAGGCCAGGGCACAATCACAGTAGTTCTCCCATTACTACCCTAGCCGATAGAGCGGAACGTAGGGTAGCAAACATAGGAGCCGGGCAACCGAACTATTGACCCAAGACAATGATTCAGAGCTGATGCATATAAGGCCAAACTTGCGACGCCGAAGTACGCTATAGAGCTGTCCGGACTTTTACTGGCAGCTCGTTCATTCCCATGTCGAGCCCCTGGCAGGGTATGCCGAGGTGCATCTGCAAAGCAGTCGTTAAGGCCGTATTTATTGTTGAAAGAGTATGAAAGATCGGTTCGGATGAGGCTTACTGAGAATGGAGCGATGTGCCAATGATAAATTTATATATATATATATATATATATATATATATATATATATATATATATATATAAAATAAAAGAAACCACGGACCCGGCTATTTGACATGTTCGAGGTCGGGATCAGAGGAAAGAGGGCGTAGTACTGGCTCGGAATAAAGAGTGTGGTCCACAAAAAGTTATTTTGGACCTCCCGTCGCACGTGTGCGCCGCTGATGTCTAATGCACAACCTTCTTCTTGTAGATGTTGTTGGGCCTCCAAGTGCAGAGGTTTGTAGGACAGTAGAAAATTTCCCTCAAGTGGATGACCTAAGGTTTATCAATCCGTGGGAGGCATAGGATGAAGATGGTCTCTCTCAAGCAACCCTGCAACCAAATAACAAAGAGTCTCTTGAGTCCCCAACACACCCAATACAATGGTAAATTGTATAGGTGCACTAGTTCGGCGAAGAGATGGTGATACAAGTGGTATATGGATGGTAGATAAAAGTTTTTGTAATCTGAAAATATAAAAACAGCAAGGTAACTATTGATAAAAGTGAGCGTAAACGGTATTGCAATGCGTTGAAACAAGGCCTAGGGTTCATACTTTCACTAGTGCAAGTTCCCTCAACAATAATAACATAATTGGATCATATAACTATCCCTCAACATGCAACAAAGAGTCACTCCAAAGTCACTAATAGCGGAGAACAAACGAAGAGATTATGGTAGGGTACGAAACCACCTCAAAGTTATTCTTTCCAATCAATCTGTTGGGCTATTCCTATAAGTGTCACAAACAACCCTAGAGTTCGTACTAGAATAACACCTTAAGACACAAATCAACCAATACCCTAATGTCACCTAGATACTCCAATGTCACCTCAAGTATCTGTGGGTATGACTATACGATATGCATCACACAATCTCATATTCATCTATTCACACCAACACAAAGTACTTCAAAGAGTGCCCCAAAGATTCTACTTGAGAGTCAAGACGAAAACATGTGCCAACCCCTATGCATAGGTTCATGGGAGGAACCCGCAAGTTGATCACCAAAACATACATCAAGTGGATCAATAGAATACCCCATTGTCACCACGGGTATCCCACGCAAGACATACATCAAGTGTTCTCAAATCCTTAAAGACTCAATCCGGTAACATAACTTCAAAGGGAAAACTCAATCCATTACAAGAGAGTAGAGGGGGAGAAACATCATAAGATCGAACTATAATAGCAAAGCTCGCGATACATCAAGATCGTACCACCTGAAGAACACGAGAGGGAGAGAGATCAAAAACATAGCTACTGGTACATACCCTCAGCCCTGAGGGAGAACTACTCCCTCCTCGTCATGGAGAGCACTGGGATGATGAAGATGGCCACCGGAAAGGGATTCCCCCCTCCGGCAGGGTGCCGGGATGGGTCTAGATTGGTTTTCGGTGGCTATGGAGGCTTCTGGCAGCGAAACTCCCGATCTATTGTGTCCCCGAAGTTTTTAGGGTATATGGGTATATATGGGAGGAAGAAATACGTTAGGGGAGCCACCAGGGGCCCACGAGGGTGGAGGGCGAGCCCATGGGGGTGGGCGCGCCCCCCTGCCTCGTGCCTTCCTCGTTGCTTCCCTTACGTACACTCCAAGCCTTCTGGATTGCTTCTGTTCCAAAAATAAGTTCTGTGAAGTTTCAGGTCAATTGGACTCCGTTTGATTTTCCTTTTCTGCGATACTCCAAAACAAGGAAAAAACAAAAACTGGCACTGGGCTCTAGGTTAATAGGTTAATCCCAAAAATCATATAAAATAGCATATAAATGCATATAAAACATCCAAGGTTGATAATATAATAGCATGGAACAATCAAAAATTATAGATACGTTGTAGACGTATCAGCATCCCCAAGCTTAATTCCTGCTCGTCCTCGAGTAGGTAAATGATAAAGATAGAATTTTTGGTGTGGAATGCTACCTAACATATTTTTCTAAGTAATTCTTTTTATTGTGGCAGGAATGTTCAGATCCATAGGATTCAAGACAAAAGTTTAATATTGACATAAAAATAATAATACTTCAAGCATACTAATAAAGCAATCATGTCTTCTCAAAATAACATGGCCAAAGAAAGCTATCCCTACAAAATCATATAGTCTGGCTATGCTCCATCTTCACCACACAGAATATTTAAATCATGCACAACCCCGATAACAAGCCAAGCAATTGTTTCATACTTTTGATGCTCTCAAACTTTTTCAATCTTCACGCAATACATGAGCGTGAGCCATGGACATAACACTATAGGTGGAATAGAATGGTGGTTGTGGAGAAGACATCAAGGGAGAAGATAGTCTCACATCAACTAGGCGTATCAACAGGCTATGGAGATGCCCATTAATAGATATCAATGTGAGTGAGTAGGGATTGCCATGCAACGGATGCACTAGAGCTATAAATGTATGAAAGCTCAACAAAATAAACTAAGTGGGTGTGCGTCCAACTTGCTTGCTCACGAAGACCTAGGGCACTTGAGGAGGCCCATTGTTGGAATATACAAGCCAAGTTCTATAATGAAAATTTCCCACTAGTATATGAAAGTGACAACATAGGAGACTCTCTATCATGAAGATCATGGTGCTACTTTGAAGGACAAGTGTGGAAAAAGGATAGTAGCATTGTCCCTTTATTTTATTTTATTTTTATTTTTTTATTTGGCCTTTCCTTTTTTGGCCTTTGTTTTTTGGGGGGACAATGCTCTATTATTGATGATCATCACACTTCTATTTATTTACAACTCAATGATTACAACTCGATACTAGAACAAAGTATGACTCTATATGAATGCCTCCGGTGGTGTACCGGGATGTGCAATGACTCATGAGTGACATGTATGAAAGAATTATGAACGGTGGCTTTGCCACAACTAAAATGTCAACTACATGATCATGCAAAGCAATAAGACAAAGATGGAGCATGTCATAGTAAACGGAACGCTGGAAAGTTGCATGGCAATATATCTCGGAATGGCTATGGAAATGCCATGATAGGTCAGTATGGTGGCTGTTTTGAGGAAGGTAAATGGTGGGTTTATGGTACCGGCGAAAGTTGTGCGGTACTAGAGAGGCTAGCAATGGTGGAAGGGTGAGAGTGCGTATAATCCATGGACTCAACATTAGTCATAAAGAACTCACATACTTATTGCAAAAATCTATTAGTTATCGAAACAAAGTACTACGCGCATGCTCCTAGGGGGATAGATTGGTAGGAAAAGACCATCGCTCGTCCCCAACCGCCACTCATAAGGAATACAATCAATAAATAAATCATACTCCGACTTCGTCACATAATGGTTCACCATACGTGCATGCTACGAGAATCACAAACTTCAACACAACTATTTCTCAAATTCACACCTACTCAACTGGCATGACTCTAATATCACCATCGCCATATCTCAAAACAATTATCAAGTATCAAACTTCTCTTAGTATTCAATGCACTTCGTATGAAAGTTTTTATTATATCCCTCTTGGATACCCATCATATTAGGACTAGTTTCATAACCAAAGAAAACTACCATGCTGTTATAAAGACCCACAAAAAAATATAAGTGAAGCACGAGAGTTCAACTATTTCTTCAAAATAAAACCACCGCCGTTCTCTAAAAGGATATAGGTGAAGCACTAGAGCAAATGACAAACTACTTCGAAAGATATAAGTGAAGATCAATGAGTAGTCGAGCAATTATGCAACTATATGAAGTCTCTCTAACATTTAATAATTTCAGATCTTGGTATTTTATTCAAACAGCAAGCAAAACAAAAGAAAATAAAATGACACTCCAAGCAAAACACATATCATGTGGTGAATAAAAATATAGCTCCAAGTAAAGTTACCGATGAACGAAGACGAAAGAGGGGATGCCATCCGGGGCATCCCCAAGCTTAGGCTCTTGGTTGTCCTTGAATATTACCTTGGGGTGCCTTGGGCATCCCCAAGATTAGGCTCTTGCCACTCCTTATTCCATAATCCATCGAATCTTTACCCAAAACTTGAAAACTTCACAACAGAAAACTTAACAGAAAACTCGTAAGCTATGTTAGCGAAAGAAAACAAAACACCACTTCAAGGTACTGTAATGAACTAATTATTTATTTATATTGGTGTTAAACCTACTGTATTCCAACTTCTCTATGGTTTATAAACTCTTTTACTAGCCATAGATTTATCAAAATAAGTAAACAACACACGAAAACAGAATCTGTCAAAAACAGAACAGTCTATAGTAATCTGGATCAAACGTATACTTCTGGTACCCCAAAAATCTAAAATAAATTGCTGGACGTGAGGAATTTATCTATTAATCATGTGAAAAAATAATTAACTAAATAGAACTTCCAAATAAAAATGGCAGCAATTCTCGTGAGCACTAAAGTTTCTGTTTTTTACAGCAAGATCAACAAGACTTTCCCCAAGTCTTCCCAACGGTTTTACTTGGCACAAACACTAATTAAAACATAAAAACACAATCATAACAGAGGCTAGATAAATTATTTATTGCTAAACAGGAGAAAAAAGCAAGGAACAAAAATAAAGTTGGGTTGCCTCCCAACAAGCGCTATCGTTTAACACCCCTAGCTAGATAAAAAGCTTATGGGAACAATAATCAACTAGCATAGGAAGGCAAAATAAGCATAACTTCAAAACTTTAAGCACATAGAGAGGAAACTTGATATTATTGCAATTCCTACAAGCATATATTCCTCCCTCATAATAATTTTCTATAGCATCATGAATGAATTCAACAATATAACCAACACCTAAAGCATTCTTTTCATGATCTACAAGCATAGAAAATTTTCTACTCTCCACATAAGCAAAATTCTTCTCGTGAATAATAGTGGGAGCAAACTCAACAAAATAATTATCATGTGAGGCATAATCCAATTGAAAACTAAAATCATAATGACAAGTTTCATGGATATCATTATTATTTATAGCATACAATTCATCACAATAATCATCATAGATAGCAACTTTGTTCTCATAATCAATTGGAACCTCTTCCGTTATAGTGGATTCATCACAAAATAAAGTCATGACCTCTCCAAATCCACTTTCATCAATATAATCATCATAAATAGGAGGAATGCTTTCTTCATAATAAATTTTCTCATCAAAACTTGGGGGAGAAAAAATATCATCTTCATCAAACATAGCTTCCCCAAGCTTGTGGCTTTGCATACCATTAGTATCATGGATATTCAAGGAATTCATACTAACAACATTGCAATCATGCTCATCATTCAAAAATTTAGTGCCAAACATTTTAATGCATTCTTCTTCTAACACTTTGGAAAAAAATTCCTTTCCATCATACTCACGAAAGATATTAAAAAGAAGAAGCGTATGAGGCAAACTCAATTCCATATTTTTTTGTAGTTTTATTTTATAAACTAAACTAGTGCTAAAACAAGAAACAAAAATATTCGATTGCAAGATCTAAAGATATACCTTCAAGCGCTAGCCTCCCCCGCAACAGCGCCAGAAAAGAGCTTGATGTCTACTACACAACCTTCTTCATGTTGACGTTGTTGGGCCTCCAAGTGCAGAGGTTTGTAGGACAGTAGCAAATTTCCCTCAAGTGGATGACCTAAGGTTTATCAATCCGTGGGAGGCATAGGATGAAGATGGTCTCTCTCAAGCAACCCTGCAACCAAATAAAAAAGAGTCTCTTGTGTACCCAACACACCCAATACAAAGGTAAATTGTATAGGTGCACTAGTTCGGTGAAGAGATGGTGATACAAGTGGTGTATGGATGGTAGATAAAGGTTTTTGCAATCTGAAAATATATAAACAGCAAGGTAACTATTGATAAAAGTGAGCGTAAATGGTATTGCAATGCGTTGAAACAAGGCCTAGGGTTCATACTTTCACTAGTGCAAGTTCCCTCAACAATAATAACATAATTGGATCATATAACTATCCCTCAACATGCAACAAAGAGTCACTCCAAAGTCACTAATAGTGGAGAACAAATAGAGAGATTATGGTAGGCTACGAAACCACCTCAAAGTTATTCTTTCCAATCAATATGTTGGGCTATTCCTATAAGTGTCACAAACAACCCTAGAGTTCGTACTAGAAAAACACCTTGAGACACAAATCAACCAATACACTAATGTCACCTAGATACTCCAATGTCACCTCAAGTATCCGTGGGTATGACTATAGGATATGCATCACACAACTCAGATTCATCTATTCAAACCAACACAAAGTACTTCAAAGAGTGCCCCAAAGATTCTACCGGAGAGTCAAGACGAAAACGTGTGCCAACCCCTATGCATAGGTTCATGGGCGGAACCCGCAAGTTGATCACCAAATCATACATCAAGTGGATCAATACAATACCCCATTGTCACCACGGGTATCCCACGCAAGATATACATCAAGTGTTCTCTAATCCTTAAAGACTCAATCCGATAACATAACTTCAATGGGAAAACTCAATCCATTACAAGAGAGTAGAGGGGGAGAAACATCATAAGATCCAACTATAATAGCAAAGATCGCGATACATCAAGATCGTACCATCTCAAGAACTCGAGAGAGAGAGAGAGAGAGAGAGAGAGAGAGAGAGAGATCAAACACATAGCTACTGGTACATACCCTCAGCCCCGAGGGAGAACTACTCCCTCCTCGTCATGGAGAGCACCGGGATGATGAAGATGGCCACCGGAGAGGGATTCCCCCTCCGGCAGGGTGCCGGAATGGGTCTAGATTGGTTTTTGGTGGCTATGTAGGCTTCTGGCGGCGGAACTCCCGATCTATTGTGTCCCCGAAGTTTTTAGGGTATATGGGAGGAAGAAATATGTCAGGGGAGCCACGAGGGGCCCACGAGGGTGGAGGGCGCGCCCAAGGGGGTGGGCGCGCCCCCATGCCTCGTGGCTTCCTTGTTGCTTCCCTTACGTACACTCCAAGCCTTCTAGATTGCGTCCGTTCCAAAAATAAGTTCCGTGAAGTTTCAGGTCAATTGGACTCCGTTTGATTTTCCTTTTCTGCGATACTCTAAAACAAGGAAAAAACAGAAACTGGCACTGGGCTCTAGGTTAATAGGTTAGTCCCAAAAATCATATAAAATAGCATATAAATGCATATAAAACATCTAAGGTAGATAATATAATAGCATGGAACAATCAAAAATTATAGATACGTTGGATACGTATCAGTCGCCCGTCCTCGGGGAGGGGAATCCTTCACAGAAGTAGCCCCTTAGGTGATCATACGGATCCGAACTCCGATAGAGTCCATTGTAGATAATGTCCAGCTGGTCACCTGTTCTTTAGGGATGATACAGAAAAAATAAGGTAAACAGATAAAAAATGTTACGGGAACGCTTGTAGGGTTGTCCGTATTGTGCTTCCGCCGATGCCCATGGTATCTTGAGTGCGTAGTGATGTGCGCGTGGTGCAAATTTTGCCAGTACAGTACGTGGTTGGCGGAAGACGAACTGCTATTTGTGTTCTGGGAGTGGTCGAACGTCGGAGGGAAACTATTTCTAGCCCCTGGCATTCTGCTGGCGAGCCGATCCGTCGTCTTTATCGCCTGGTGGCCTCCGCCCCTTATGATCAGCATTAAGCTTGCCTGCCTGCTTCAAGTCCCAATAGTTTCGGTTGGTATGATTAGCTGGCCTATCAGGGTGACCGTGAATCTGACAAGGTCGGTCCAATATCCTATCAAGGGTGGATGGTCCATCCTGGTTTGCCTTTAGTGGCTTCTTCCGTTGACCGGGCTTCGGATTGTGAAATCGGGCGTTCACCGCTGTGTCGCGTATATTATTGCGACTTTTGTGTTCGGTTCGTCGTGGCTTGTTGTTGCCATCTCGGATTTCAGAAGTGCCCGGGCCGCTGGCGTCGTTGCTTTTACGAGCAAGCCAGTTGTCTTCTCCCGCGCAGAAGTGGGTCAATCGAGTGGTAAGGGCTGCCATGGATTTGGGTCCTTCCTGGCCGAGGTGACGCGCTAGCCATTCATCCCGAACGCTATGTCTGAAGGCTGCAAGGGCTTCTGCGTCCGAACAGTCCACAATTTGGTTCTTTTTGACTAAGAACTTGGTCCAGAGCTCCCTGGCTGACTCGCCGGGCTCCTAGATAATGTGACTTAAGTCATCGGCGTTTAATGGTCGGACATATGTTCCTTGGAAGTTGTCTCGGAAGGCGTCTTCCAAATCTTCCCAGTTGCCAATAGAATTTTCTGGCAAACTCTCTAGCTAGTACCGATCTGGCCCTTTAAGCTTCAGAGGTAGGTATTTAATGGCGTGGAGGTCGTCTCCGCGGGCCATGTGAATATGGAGGAGGTAATCCTCGATCCATACCGTGGGATCTGTTGTTCCATCGAATGATTCGATGTTAATGGGTTTAAACATGTCTAGAAATTCGCGCTCCATTATTTCGTTAGTGAAGCAGAGAGGGTGTGCGGCTCCTCTATGTTGGGCCACACTATGAAGTACCTCTAGCAGGCTCCGTTTATGGTGCTCGGACCGGGCATGGGCGGCTTTATAGCGTCCGAATAGGCGACCGTCATCGTCGGTCGGGGTATATCGTCGTGATCTGTACATCGATCTTGTGTGTCCTGCTCTACCCTCCGTGTGTTGGTTGATATCGCGGGTGTTCCCCCGAGCTGTTTTGTTTTGACGGCCGAATGGGTTGGTATGGTGCTCTGCTTGGTCTGGACCGAACTGTGGTCGGCCCGCCGCATTGTTCGATGGTGGTATGGGTTCCATCGCCCTGCCATCGTATTGAGGGAGCCACCTATTCTTGGGGTGGTTTTTGACTGGGCTGCTAAGGCCGCATTCTTCGGCAGCCAAGACCTCAGTCCATCTATCATTGAGCAAATCTTGGCTTGGTTGAAGCTGCAATTGCTTCTTTCTTAGGCTCCTTGAAGTGGCTATAAGCCGGCGTTTAAAGCGCTACTGCTCGAGAGGTTCCTTGGGCACGATAAAATCCTTGTTGCCGAGGATCTCCTCTTCCTCGGAGAGTGGGAGATAATTGCTGTCCTCCGAGTCCCCATACATGGTCTGTTCATCAGAGTTGTCTTGCCCGCCTTCCTGTTCCTCCTGCTCGGATTCTACCTCAACGGGGTCTTTGTTGTCCGGAGTATCGTCTTTTCTGGTGCTGGCAGTGCTTTCTCTTGGGCGGTGTGACCTAGAGCGCCGGTGTCCGGGCTGTATACCAGGCGGTTTATTCTCGACCGGATCCTCCTTGTCATCGTCGAGAGCGCCGTAAGGTGTGTCTATCATACACACGTCATACCAGGAAGTGGTCATCCCGTGTTGAGCAGGTAGTAAGCTCTGGCCTTGCCCCTTATCGTTGTCAACACCGTCGATTTCTTCGGGACGGGGGTCAGGCATGTTGGTTAGGTCTTTAATAGTGGCTACGAAGTGGGCTGTTGGTGGGAAACAAAATTCTCCATCGTCCGCCAAAAGTTCGAACCGAACATAGTTCGGCGACAGGTCGTCTACCAGGGATAGGTTTTTTTAGCGAGTTTAGTATGTCGCCCATGGGCAAGTGTTGGAAGACATCTGCGGCGCTGAACTTGAAGATCGATAACTGATCGAGTTCGGTATACGCGGGCTCGCAGGGTTCAGATTTCAACATCGGAGGCGACTCTGAGGTTACGTTGATGGAGAAACCGTATGAAGTAGCCCCCGTGATGGGGTCGAGCTTCCCATCTTCGAGCGACTTGATTTGCTTTGGATTTAAGGCCGGAGCTACTACAGGAGCTATCTCCTGGGTGCGGCCCGATGACAGGTTTAAGCCATGTTCATCAAGGCGATGGGGAGCGGTTGCCGCGGTCTCGAATCCGTCGAAGATCAAATCTCCACGGATGTCCAAAATGTAATTCAAGCTTCCGAATCTGACCTGATGGCCAGGAGCGTAGCTGTCGATCTTCTCTAGATGGCCAAATGAGTTGGCCCGCAGTACGAAGCCACTAAATACAAAAATATGTCCGGGGAGGAAGGTTTCTCCCTGGACAACGTCATTACTAATGATCGAAGGGGCCATCGAGCCTTCTGCCGATGGCATAGTGGAACTCTCAATGAAAGCACCAATGTCAGTGTCAAAACCGGCAGATCTCGGGTAGGGGGTCCCAAACTATGCGTCTAGGATCAATGGTAATGGGAGACGGGGGACACGATGTTTACCCAGGTTCGGGCCCTCTCTATGGAGGTAATACCCTACTTCATGCTTGATTGATCTTGACGAATATGAGTATTACAAGAGTTGATCTACCATGAGATCGTAATGGCTAAACCCTAGAAGTCTAGCCTATGTGAATATGGTAATGAGTAGAGTTGATCTACCATGAGATCTTGTCAACATAGTGATATTCACCATTGAAAACTACTCCATCTCACGTGATGTTTGGACATTGGTTAGTTGATATGGATCACGTGATCACTTAGATGATTAGAGGGATGTCTATCTAAGTGGGAGTTCTTAAGTAATATGATTAATTGAACTTAAATTTATCATGAACTTAGTCCTGATAGTATTTGCATATCTATGTCGTAGATCAATTGCTCGCGTATAGCTTCCCCGTTTTATTTATGATATGTTCCTAGAGAAAACTATGTTGAAAGATGTTAGTAACAATGATGCGGACTAGCTCCGTGATATGAGGATTATCCTCATTGCTGCACAAAAGAATTATGTCCTTGATGCACTGCTAGGTGACGGACCTATTGCAGGAGCAGACGTAGACGTTATGAACGTTTGGCAAGCTCGGTATGATGACTACTTGATAGTTTAGTGCGCCATGATTTACGGCTTAGAACCGGGACTTCAAAAAACGTTTTGAATGCCATGGAGCATATAAGATGTTCCAAGAGCTGAAATTGGTATTTCAGACTCATGCCCGAGTCAAAAGGTATGAGACATCTGACAAGTATTTTGCCTACAAGATGGAGGAGAATAGCTCAGCTAGTGAGCATGTGCTCAGAATGTCTGGGTACTACAATCACTTGAATCAAGTGGGAGTTAATCTTCCAGATAAGATAGTGATTGACAGAGTTCTCTAGTCACCATCACCAAGTCACTGGAACTTTGTGATAAACTATAATATGCAAGGGATAATGAAAATGATTCCCGAGCTCTTCGCGATGCTGAAATCGGCGAAGGTAGAAATCAGGAAAACCATGAAGTGTTGATGGTTGACAAGACCACTAGTTTCAAGTAAAAGGACAAGGCAAAGAAAGGGAACTTCAAGAAGAATGGCAAGCAAGTTTCCACTCCCATGAAGAAGCCCAAAGCTAGACCCAAGCCTAAATCTGAGTGCTTCTACTGCAAAGGAAATGGTCACTGGAGGCGGAACTGCCCCAAATACTTGGTGGATAAGAAGGATGGCAAAGTGAAAAAAGTATATATGACATACATATTATTGATGTGTACTTTACTAGTGTTCATAGTAGCCCCTGGGTATTTGATACTGGTTCAGTTGCTATGATTAGTAACTTGAAACAAGAATTACAAGGTTGCTATGACTAGTTGAGGGCAAGGTGACGATGTGTGTTGGAAGTGATTCCAAGGTTGATAAGATCACCATCGCATACTGCCTCTACCTTCGGGATTAGTATTGGAACTAAATAAATGTTATCTGGTGTTTGCGTTGAGCATAAATGTGATTGGATCATGTTTATTGCGATACGATTATTCATTTAAGTTAGAGAATAATTGTTGTTCTGTTTACATGAATAAAACCTTCTATGGTCTTACATCTAATGTAAATGGTCTATTGAATCTTCATCACAATGATACACATAATATTGATGCCAAATGATGCAAAGTTAATAATGATAGTGCAACTTATTTGTGGCAGTGCCCTTTAGGTCATATTGGTGTAAAGCGCATGAAGAAACTCCATGCTGATGGACTTTTGGCATCACTTGATTATGAATCATTTGATGCTTGTGAACCATGCCTCATGGGCAAGATGACTAAGACTCCGTTCTCCGGAACAATGGAGCGAGCCACTGACTTATTGGAAATAATACATACCGATGTATGCGGTCTGATTAGTGTTGAGGCTCGCGGCGGGTATCGTTATTTTCTGACCTTCACAGATGATTTGAGAAAATATGAGTATATCTAGTTAATGAAACACAAATTAGAAACGTTTGAAAAGTTCAAAGAATTTTAGAGTAAAGTAGAGAATCATCGTAACAAGAAAATAAAGTTTCTACGATCTGATCGCGGAGACGAAATATTTGAGTTACGAGTTTGGCCTTCAGTTGAAACAATGTCAAATAGTTTCACAACTCACGCCACCTGGAACACCACGGCGTAATGGTGTGTGCGAACGTCATAACCGTACTTTATTAGATATGGTGCGATCTATGATGTCTCTTACAGATTTACCACTATCGTTTTGGGGTTATGCATTAGAGACAGCTGCATTCACGCTAAATAGGGCACCATCTAAAAATATGTTGAGACGACTGTTGGAAATATGCCCTAGAGGCAATAATAAAATGATTATTATATTTCCTTGTTCATGATAATTGTCTATTATTCATGCTATAATTGTATTATCCGGAAGTCGTAATACATGTGTGAATACATAGACCACAATGTGTCCCTAGTGAGCCTCTAGTTGACTAGCTCGTTGATCAACAGATAGTCATGGTTTCCTGGCTATGGACATGGGGATGTCATTGATAATGGGATCACATCACTAGGAGAATGATGTGATGGACAAGATCCAATCCTATGCTTAGCTCAAAGATCGTGTAGTTCATTTGCTGTAGCTTTTCTGAATGTCAAGTATCATTTCCTTAGACCATGAGATTGTGCAACTCCTGGATACCGTAGGAGTACCTTGGGTGTGCCAAACATCACAACGTAACTGGGTGACTATAAAGGTACATTACAGGTAACTCCGAAAGTGTCTGTTGGGTTGGCACGAATCGAGACTGGGATTTGTCACTCCGTATGACGGAGAGGTATCTCTGGGCCCACTCGGTAATGCATCATCATAATGAGCTCAATGTGATCAAGTGGTTGATCGCGGGATCATGCATTATGGTACGAGTAAAGTGACTTGCCGGTAACGAGACTGAACAAGGTATTGGGATACCGACGATCGAGTCTCGGACAAGTAACGTACCGATTGACAAAGGGAATTGAATACAGGATTGATTAAGTCCTCGACATCGTGGTTCATCTGATGAGATCATCGAGGAGCATGTGGGAGCCAACATGAGTATCCAGATCCCGCTGTTGGTTATTGACCGGAGAGGCGTCTCGGTCATGTCTGGATGTCTCCCGAACCCGTAGGGTCTACACACTTAAGGTTCGGTGATGCTAGGGTTGTAGAGATATTAGTATGCAGTAACCTGAAAGTTGTTCGGAGTCCCGAATGAGATCCTAGACGTCACGAGGAGTTCCGGAATGGTTCGAAGGTAAAGATTTATATATAGGAAGTCCAGTTTCGGCCAACGGGAAGGTTTCGGGGTTTCCCGGTATTGTACCGGGACCACCGGAAGGGTCCCGGGGGTCCACCGGATGGGGCCACCTATCCCGGAGGGCCCCATGGGCTGAAGTGGCGTGGGAACCAGCCCCTGATGGGCTGGTGTGCCCCACCCAAGGGCCCAAGGCGCCTAGGGTTGGAAACCCTAGGGGGGCGTTGCCCCCCGAGGGGGCATGCGCCCCCCTGGTTGGAAACCCTAAGGGGGCCGTTGCCCCCAGGGCCCCCCCTTTTAGATGGGATCTCCAAGGGGGCATGCTCCCCCCTAGCCCCTATATATAGTGGAAGGGAGGGAGGGCAGCTGCACCTTGCTCTTGGCACCTCCCTCTCCCTCCGTAACACCTCTCCTCCCCGCTTGTGCTTGGCGAAGCCCTGCCGCGATCCTGCTGCATCCACCACCACGCCATCGTGCTGCTGGATCTTCATCAACCTCCCCTTCCCCCTTGCTGGATCAAGAAGGAGGAGACGTCTTCCCAACCGTACGTGTGTTGAAAGCGGAGGTGTTGTCAGTTCGGCACTTGGTCATCGGTGATTTGGATCACGGCAAGTATGACTCCATCATCCCCGTTCACTTGAACACTTCCGCTCGCGATCTACAAGGGTATGTAGATGCACTCCTATTCCCCTCGTTGCTAGAATACTCCATAGATTGATCTTGGTGATGCGTAGAAAATTTTTAATTTCTGGTACGATCCCCAACAGTGGCATCATGAGCTAGGTCTATGCGTAGTTACTATGCATGAGTAGAACACAAAGTAGTTGTGGGCGTCAATATTGTCAATTTGCTTGCCGTTACTAGTCTTATCTTGATTCGGCGGCATCGTGGGATGAAGCGGCCCGGACCAACCTTACACGTACGCTTACGTGAGACCGGTTCCACCGACTGACATGCACTCGTTGCATAAGGTGGCTGGCGGGTGTCTGTCTCTCCCACTTTAGTCGGATCGGATTCGATGAACAGGGTCCTTATGAAGGGTAAATAGAAATTGGAAATTCACGTTGTGGTTTTGGCGTAGGTAAGAAACATTCTTGCTAGAAACCTATAGCAGCCACGTAAAAACTTGCAACAACAATTAGAGGACGTCTAACTTGTTTTTGCAGCAAGTGTTTTGTGATGTGATATGGCCAAAGGTTGCGATGAATGATGAATGATATATGTGATGTATGAGATTGATCATGTTCTTGTAATAGGAATCACGACTTGCATGTCGATGAGTATGACAACCGGCAGGAGCCATAGGAGTTGTCTTTATTTATTTATGACCAGCGTGTTAACATAAACGTCATGTAATTACTTTACTTTATTGCTAAAGAGTTAGCCATAGTAGTAGAAGTAATAGATGACGAGACAACTTCAAGAAGACATGATGATGGAGATCATGATGATGGAGATCATGGTGTCATGCCGGTGACAACGATGATCATGGAGCCCCGAAGATGAAGATCGAAGGAGCAAATGATATTGGCCATATCATGTCACTATTTGATTGCATGTGATGTTTATCATGTTTTACATCTTATTTGCTTAGAACGACGGTAGCTTAAATAAGATGATCCCTCGTAATAATTTCAAGAAAGTGTTTCCCCTAACTGTGCACCGTTGCGAAGGTTCGTTGTTTCAAAGCACCACGTGATGATCGGGAGTGATAGATCCTAACGTTCAAATACAACGGGTGTAAGACAGATTTACACACGCAATACACTTAGGTTGACTTGACGAGCCTAGCATGTACAGACATGGCCTCGGAACATAGAAGACCGAAAGGTCGAGCATGATTCGTATAGAAGATACGATCAACATGAAGATGTTCACCGATGTTGACTAGTCCGTCTCACGTGATGATCGGACACGGCCTAGTTAACACGGATCATGTTATACTTAGATTACTGGAGGGATGTCTATCTAAGTGGGAGTTCATTTAATAATTTGATTAGATGAACTTAATTATCATGAATTAGTCTAAAATCTTTACAATATGTCTTGTAGATCAAATGGCCCACGTTGTCCTCAACTTCAACGCGTTCCTAGAGAAAACCAAGTTGAAAGACGATGGCAGCAACTATACGGACTGGGTCTGGAACCTGAGGATCATCCTCATAGTTGCCAAGAAAGATTATGTCCTAGAAGCACCGCTAGGTGACGCACCCGTCCCACAGAACCAAGAAGTTATGAACGCTTGGCAGACACGTGCTGATGATTACTCCCTCGTTCAGTGCGGCATGCTTTACAGCTTAGAACCGGGGCTCCAAAAGCGTTTTGAGAGACACGGAGCATATGAGATGTTCGAAGAGCTGAAAATGGTTTTTCAAGCACATGCCCGGGTCGATAGATATGAAGTCTCCGACAAGTTCTTCAGCTGTAAGATGGAGGAAAATAGTTCTGTCAGTGAGCACATACTCAAAATGTCTGGGTTGCATAACCGCTTGACTCAGCTGGGAGTTAATCTCCCGGATGACGCGGTCATTGACAGAATCCTTCAGTCACTTCCACCGAGCTACAAGAGCTTTGTGATGAACTTCAATATGTAGGGGATGGAAAAGACCATTCCTGAAGTATTTGCAATGCTGACATTAGCAGAGGTAGAAGTCAAAAAGGAGCATCAAGTGTTGATGGTGAATAAAACCACTAAGTTCAAGAAAGGCAAGGTTAAGAAGAACTTCAAGAAGGACGGCAAGGGAGTTGCCGCACCCGGTAAGCAAGCTGTCAGCAAGAAGCCAAAGAATGGACCCAAGCCCGAGACTGAGTGTTTTTATTGCAAGGGAAGTGGTCACTGGAAGCAGAACTGCCCCAAATACTTAACGGACAAGAAGGCCGGCATCACGAAAGGTATATGTGATATACATGTAATTGATGTGTACCTTACCAGTACTCGTAGTAGCTCCTGGGTATTTTATACCGGTGCGGTTGCTCACATTTGTAACTCAAAGCAGGAGCTGCAGAATAAACGGAGACTGGCGAAGGACGAGATGACGATGTGCGTCGGGAATGGTTCCAAGGTCGATGTGATCGCTGTCGGCACGCTACCTCTACATTTACCTACAGGATTAGTTTTAAACCTCAATAATTGTTATTTAGTACCAGCATTGAGCATGAACATTGTATCAGGATATCGTTTAATACGAGATGGCTACTCATTTAAATCCGAGAATAATGGTTGTTCTATTTATATGAGAGATATGTTTTATGGTCATGCTCCGATGGTGAATGGTTTATTCTTAATGAATCTCGAGCGTAGTGCTACACATATTCATAGTGTGAATACCAAAAGATGTAAGGTTGATAATGATAGTCCCACATACTTGTGGCACTGCCGCCTTGGTCACATAGGTGTCAAATGCATGAAGAAGCTCCATGCAGATGGACTTTCAGAGTCTCTTGATTACGAATCATTTGACACGTGCGAACCATGCCTCATGGGTAAGATGAACAAGACTCCGTTCTCAGGAACAATGGAGCGAGCAACCAACTTATTGGAAATCATACATACTGATGTGTGCGGTCCAATGAGTGTTGAGGCTCGCAGTGGCTATCGTTATGTTCTCACTCTCACTGATGACTTGAGTAGATATGGGTATGTCTACTTAATGAAACACAAGTCTGAGACCCTGGAGAAGCTGCTTATATATTATGCATCAAGATCTATAGAGATAGATTGAGACGCCTCATCGGTCTTTCACAAAGTACGTACCTTGACAAGATATTGAAGAAGTTCAATATGGATCAGTCCAAGAAGGGGTTCTTGCCTGTATTGCAAGGTGTGCGATTGAGCACGGCTCAATGCCCGACCACGGTAGAAGGTATAGAAGAGATGAGTGTCATCCCCTATGCCTCAGCCATAGGGTCTATTATGTATGCCATGCTGTGTACCAGACCTGATGTAAACCTTGCCGTAAGTTTGGTAGGTAGGTACCAAAGTAATCCCAGCAAGGAACACTGGACAGCGGTCAAAAACATCATGAAGTACCTGAAAAGGACCAAGGATATGTTTCTCGTTTATGGAGGTGGCGAAGAGCTCGTCGTAAAGGGTTACGTCGACGCTAGCTTCGACGCAGATCTGGATGACTCTAAGTCACAAACCGGATACGTGTATATTTTGAATGGTGGGGTAGTAAGCTGGTGCAGTTGCAAGAAAAGCGTCGTGGCAGGATCTACATGTGAAGCAGAATACATGGCAGCCTCGGAGGCAGCACAAGAAGCAATCTGGGTGAAGGAGTTCATCATCGACCTAGGAGTCATACCCAATGCGTTGGGGCCGATGACTCTCTTCTGTGACAACACTGGAGCTATTGCCTTGCCAAGGAGCCCATGTTTCACAGGAAGACCAGGCTTATCAAGCGTCGCTTCAACTCCATTCGTGAAAGTGTTCAAAATGGAGACATAGAAATTTGTAAAGTACATACGGACCTGAATGTAGCAGATCCGTTGACTAAACCTCTCCCTAGAGCAAAACATGATCAACACCAGAATTCCATGGGTGTTCGATTCATCACAATGTAACTAGATGATTGACTCTAGTGCAAGTGGGAGACTGTTAGAAATATGCCCTAGAGGCAATAATAAAATGATTATTATATTTCCTTGTTCATGATAATTGTCTATTATTCATGCCATAATTGTATTATCCGGAAATCGTAATACATGTGTGAATACATAGACCACAATGTGTCCCTAGTGAGCCTCTAGTTGACTAGCTCGTTGATCAATAGATAGTCATGGTTTCCTGGCTATGGACATGGGGATGTCATTGATAACGGGATCACATCATTAGGAGAATGATGTGATGGACAAGACCCAATCCTAAGCTTAGCTCAAAGATCGTGTAGTTCGTTTGCTGTAGCTTTTCGGAATGTCAAGTATCATTTCCTTAGACCATGAGATTGTGCAACTCCCGGATACCGTAGGAGTACCTTGGGTGTGCCAAACGTCACAACATAACTGGGTGACTATAAAGGTACATTACAGGTATCTCCGAAAAGTGTCTGTTGGGTTAGCACGAATCGAGACTGGGATTTGTCACTCCGTATGACGGAGAGGTATCTCTGGGCCCACTCGGTAATGCATCATCATAATGAGCTCAATGTGATCAAGTGGTTGATCGCGGGATCATGCATTATGGTACGAGTAAAGTGACTTGCCGGTAACGAGACTGAACAAGGTATTGGGATACCGACGATCGAGTCTCGGACAACTAACGTACCGATTGACAAAGGGAATTGAATACGGGATTGATTAAGTCCTCGACATCATGGTTCATCCGATGAGATCATCGAGGAGCATGTGGGAGCCAACATGGGTATCCAGATCCCGCTGTTGGTTATTGACCGGAGAGGCGTCTCGGTCATGTCTGCGTGTCTCCCGAACCTGTAGGGTCTACACACTTAAGGTTCGGTGACGCTAGGGTTGTAGAGATATTAGTATGCAGTAACCCAAAAGTTGTTCGGAGTCCCGAATGAGATCCTGGACGTCACGAGGAGTTCCAGAATGGTCCGGAGGTAAAGATTTATATATAGGAAGTCCAGTTTCGGCCAGCGGGAAGGTTTCGGGGTTTCCCGGTATTGTACCGGGACCACCGGAAGGGTCCCGGGGGTCCACCGGATGGGGCCACCTATCCCGGAGGGCCCCATGGGCTGAAGTGGCGTGGGAACCAGCCCCTGATGGGCTGGTGCACCCCACCCAAGGGCCCAAGGCGCCTAGGGTTGGAAACCCTAGGGGGTCGTTGCCCCCCGAGGGGGCATGCACCCCCTGGTTGGAAACCCTAAGGGGGCCGTTGCCCCCAGGGG
Organism: Triticum dicoccoides; assembly: GCF_002162155.2. Classification (NCBI taxonomy): domain Eukaryota; kingdom Viridiplantae; phylum Streptophyta; class Magnoliopsida; order Poales; family Poaceae; genus Triticum; species Triticum dicoccoides. The sequence goes on from NC_041388.1 coordinate 518,269,156, forward strand.
CCGCCCCCCCCCCTTTTAGATGGGATCTCCAAGGGGGCATGCGCCCCCCCTAGCCCCTATATATAGTGGAAGGGAGGGAGGGCAGCCGCACCTTGCTCTTGGCGCCTCCCTCTCCCTCCGTAACACCTCTCCTCCCCGCTTGTGCTTGGCGAAGCCCTGCCGGGATCCTGCTGCATCCACCACCACGCCGTCGTGATGCTGGATCTTCATCAACCTCTCCTTCCCCCTTGATGGATCAAGAAGGAGGATATGTCTTCCCAACCGTACGTGTGTTGAACGCGGAGGTGCTGTCCGTTCGGCACTTGGTCATCGGTGATTTGGATCACGGCGAGTACGACTCCATCATCCCCGTTCACTTGAACGCTTCCGCTCGCGATCTACAAGGGTATGTAGATGCACTCCTATTCCCCTCGTTGCTAGAATACTCCATAGATTGATCTGGGTGATGCGTAGAATTTTTTTAATTTTTGCTACGATCCCCAACAACGACACCGTATGAACTATGGTTTATCAAGAAACGTAAGCTGTCGTTTCTTAAAGTTTGGGGTCACAATGCATATGTGAAAAAGTTTCAGCCTGATAAGCTCAAAACCAAATCGGAGAAGTGCGTCTTCATAGGATACCCAAAAGAAACTGCTGGGTAGACCTTCTATCACAGATCCGAAGGCAAGATCTTTGTTGCTAAGAGTGGATCGTTTCTAGAGAAGGAGTTTCTCTCGAAATATGTGAGTGGTAGGAAAGTAGAACTTGATGAGGTAGTTGTACCTTCTCTCGAATTGGAAAATGGTTCATCACAGAAATAAGTTCCAGTGATACCTACACCAATTAGTGAGGAAGCTAATGATGATGATCATGAAACTTCAGATCAAGTTACTACCGAACCTCGTAGGTCAACAAGAGTATAGTCCGCACCAGAGTGGTATGGTAATCCTTTCTGGAAGTCATGTTACTAGACCATGACGAACCTATGAACTATGAGGAAACGATGATGAGCCCAGATTCCGCGAAATGGCTTGAGGCCATGAAATCTGAGATGGGATCCATGTATGAGAACAAAGTGTGGACGTTGGTTGACTTGCTCGATGATCGGCAAGCCATAGAGAATAAATGGATCTCCAAGAAGAAGACTGACGCTAACGGTAATGTTACTGTCTACAAAGCTCGACTTGTTGCGAAAGGTTTTCGACAAGCTCAAGGAGTTGACTATGATGAGACCTTCTCACCCGTAGCGATGCTTAAGTCCGTCCGAATCATGTTAGCAATTGCCGCATTTTATGATTATGAAATTTGGCGAATGGATGTCAAAACTGCATTCCTTAATGGATATCTTAAAGAAGAGTTGTATATGATGCAACCAGAAGGTTTTGTCAATCCGGTAGGTGCTAACAAAGTGTGTAAGCTCCAGTGATCCATTTATGGACTGGTGCAAGCATCTCGGAGTTGGAATGTACACTTTGATAGTGTGATCAAAGTATATGGTTTTACACAGACTTTTGGATAAGCATGTATTTACAAGAAAGTGAGTGGGAGCACTACAGCCTTTCTGATAAGTATATGTGAATGACATATTGTTGATCGGAAATTATGTAGAATTTTCTGGAAAGCATAAAGTAGAATTTGAAAGGAGTTTTTCGAAGAAAGAATTACCTGTAAAGCTACTTACATATTTGGCATCCAGATCTATAAAGATAGATCAAGACGCTTGATAAGACTTTCGATGAGTATATACCTTGATAAGATTTTGAAGGAGTTCAAAATGGAACAATCAAAGAAGGAGTTCTTGCCTGATTTGTAAGGTGTGAAATTGAGTAAAGACTCAAAACCCGACCACGGCTGAAAATAGAAAGAGAATGAAAAGTCATTCCCTATGCGTCAATCATAGGTTCTATAAAGTATGCTATGCTGTGTACAAAACCTATTGTATACCTTAGCATGATTTTGGCAAGGGAGTACAATAGTGATCTAGGAGTAGATCACTCAACAGCGGTCAAAATTATCCTTAGATGATTAAGGAAATATTTCTCGTTTATGGAGGTGATAAAAGAGTTCATTGTAAAGAGTTACGTCGATGCAAGCTTTTTACACCAACCTAGATGACTCTACGTCTCGATCTAGGTACATATTCAAAGCGAGAGCAATTAGCTAGAGTAGCTCTGGGCAGAGTATTGTAGACATAGAAATTTGCAAAATACATATGGATCTGAATGTTGCAGAACCGTAGACTAAACTTCTCTCACAAGCAAAACATGATCACTGTTTGGGTGTTAATCACATAGCGATGTGAACTAGATGATTGACTCTACTAAACCCTTTGGGTATTAGTCACATGAAGATGTGAACTAATGACATAAAGATGTGAACTATTGGTGTTAAATCACATGGTGATGTGAACTAGATTTTTGACTCTAGTGCAAGTGGGAGACTAGAGGAAATATGCCCTAGAGGCAATAATAAAGTTGTTATTTATATTTCCTTATATCATGATAAATGTTTATTGTTCATGCTAGAATTGTATTAACCGGAAATTTAGACAAACAGAGTGTCCCTAGTATGCCTCTACTTGACTATCTCGTTAATCAAAGATGGTTAAGTTTCCTAGCCAAAGACATGTGTTGTCATTTGATGAACGGGATCACATCATTAGAGAATGATGTGATGGACTAGACCCATCCGTTAGCTTAGCACCATGATCATTTAGTTTATTGTTATTGCTTTTGTCATGACTTATACACTACTAGGAAAAGGGCTATAGATAGGATTGACACTAATGGCGCACCAGGGAAGTAGTGCGCCACTACTATATACTAATGGCGCACCAGTTGGTGATGCGACATTAGTGTGGAAGACAATAATGGCGCACCAGAAAATAGGTGCACCACTAGTGATAATTTTTTTTTTCATTTTTACATACATACTAATGGCGCATCCTACCGAAGTGCGCCATTACTAGTTCTAACTAGTAATGGCGCACCAGACAGGGAGTGCGCCGGTACTGAAATTTTTTTATTCTTTTTTTTGCAAAACTACTAATGGTGCACCGCCTCACAGTGCGCCATTACTAGTTTAAACTACTAATGGCGCACCCTGTAAAAGTGC
>NC_041388.1:518272418-518276876 GCF_002162155.2 Triticum dicoccoides
GTGCAAAATTACTAATGGCGCGCCACCTGCAGGTGCGCCATTAGTAACCAGGGTTACTAATGGCGCATTTGCAGGTGGTGCGCCATTAGTAACCTGGGACCCCAACAAGATATTTTGGACAGCCACACCTACCCACTCACTTTCCCCTCTTCATTCCCTCCACCTCCTTCTCCAAGCTTTCGGCTGCCTCCTCCTCCTCACCTCATTTCCACCATAGATTCATCAAAATTAAGTAATGAAATTACCTTTTTTTGATAAGTAAGTAAGGGAAAGCTATCTGCATGATGTAGATCTCCTTTTTTTCTCCCTAGCTCAGCTCCAACAATGTGCACATGCACTTTTTGTGGCCTAGCTAGATCTATGTATGTTTGTGGTGTTGCATGTGTTTGTGGTGTTGCATATATGTTTGTGTTTGCAGGTACCAGTATTTGAAATGCGATAGTTGCCAATATTTTGCCGAAATGTTGATTCATTTCCGTTTCGGCGAGAATTTTGGCTCTATGCATTCTTTTTGGTCCTATTTTTAGGGAAGGTCATGCCAAAATTTTGCTTGGTTCTAAAATATCATTTTGCTCTACCCCGCAGGCGACCATGGTCCGCACGATGACCGAAGGCATCGTGAATAGGTTTTTGAGCTCCGCAAAGGCCGAGATGCTTCAAAAGAACGAGACGGAGATAAGATGTCAGTGTCGAAGATGCAAGATGAAGAGCCTTATTGCGGACTCGGATTCCGGGCAGGTGCAGGACCACCTGCTCTTGCGTGGTTTCATGGATGGCTATCGGTGGCAAGGTGATGAAGATGGCTATGAAGTTGTCCATGGGGGCCGGGTAAGAAATGAGGAAGGGCAACAAGACAAGTACCACCGCGGCGAGGGCGGGCGAGAAGACGAAGAATCTCCAGGACATGATCACGACGGTGATGCTGTACACAATCATCATGTAGAAGATGCCGTACATGATGATGAGGAAGATCAAGACGAAGGGCATGATCATGAAGATGAAGATGCCGGAGCAGACGATGATGGAGGCTGGGTGCAGGACCCTCATATTCAAGAGCTGCTTCTCAAGCAGACGGATAACGCAAGAGCTGCCGCCCGAGGGAAAGCCAAGCTGGATCAACTGGAGATAGACGCGGTTACTCCATTGTACGAAGGATGCAGGCCTCAGGATACCCGCCTGAAAGTAGCGCTCATGGCTCTGGAGATGAAGGTAAAACACAAAATGACCGACGCATGCTTCGACGAGAACATGTCATTCTGGCATGAATGTCCTCCCAAGGGGAACAAGTGCCCGACCAGTTTCGAGGAGGCGAAGAAAATCGTGTGTCCTATGGATTTATCGGACGTGAAATACCATGTGTGCATGAACAATTGCATCATTTATCGGGACGAGCATGCGGAGTCTACCATATGTCCGGTGTGCGGCGTCACTCGATACAAGAAGAGGAAGAAAGCTCCTCAAAAATCGGTGTGGTACTTTCCGATCACTCCTCGTCTGCAGCAGTATTTCGTGGACCCTAAGTTAGCAAAGCTCCTGCGTTGGCACGCGGATAGGGAGGAGAAGAGGCGGGAAGATGACGGAAATGATCCGGAGATAAATAAAAAAGACAAGATGCTGAGTCACCCTAAGGATGCGAGCCAGTGGCAAGCGTTGAACTTCGAATACCCAGAATTTGGGAAGGATCCAAGGAACATCGTGCTGGGCGTGAGCACCAATGGAGTCAATCCGTTTGGCAGCCAGAGAAGCACACATAGCACCTGGCTTGTGTTTGTGTGGATGTACTACCTTCCCCCCGGTTGTGCATGAAGAGGAAGTACATTCACATGAGTATGCTAATTGAAGGGCCGAAACAACCAGGGAACGACGTCAATCTGTATCTGGGGCTGCTGAAAGAGGAGCTAGACACGCTGTGGAAAATGCCAGCCAATACGTGGGATGCCGCAGAGAAAGAATATTTCCCTATGAGAGCCGCACTGCTCACGACGGTGCACGACTATCTCGGTTACGGATATCTCGCGGGGAAGGTAGTCCACGGATTTTCTGGATGCGTAAGGTGCATGGATGACACAACGTATCGCCAGCTAGATAGAGATCCCGGGTCTTCGAAAATCGTGTTCATGGGACATCGAAGGTGGCTTCGCGATGATGACCCGTGGAGGAAATGCAAGGATCTGTTCGATGGTGAAACTGAACCCCGAAAACGCCCGCGTACGAGGAGCGGCGAGGAAATAGATGAGCTGTTGAAAAATTGGAAAGATTGCCCACTGCCGGGAAAGAAGAAAAAGGCGCCAGAGCCGGGAAAGAAGCGAAAGGCGCCAGAGCCGCTGCTGAAGGTATGGAAAACGAGGTCTGTTTTCTGGGACTTACCGTACTGGAAGATCCACCGTGTGCCTCACAGCCTTGATGCCATGCATATCACGAAGAACGTGTGCGAGAGTCCGCTTGGTACCCTGCTCAACATGCCAGAGAGGACCAAAGATGGGACGAAAGCAAGGGAAGACTTGAAATCAATGGGCATCAGGCAGGAGCTTCACGCTAATGATGATGATGATGATGATGATGATGATGATGATGATGATGATGATGAGGCGAAGCAGGACACAGAAACTCGTCGCAAAGGCAAAAAGGCCAAGAAGACCGGAAGTGACTACCCTCCCGCGTGCCTCACTCTAAGTTAGGAGGATATCGAGCAATTTTTCACCTACCTCATAGGAGTAAAACTTCCTTACGGTTACGCGGGGAAGATAAGCAGATACCTAGACCCAGCGAAGCAGAAGTTCAGCGGGATAAAGTCTCACGACTGTCATGTGCTGATGACGCAGATACTTCCACTTGCAATCCGTGGGATCATGGACACGCACGTCCATGAAACGCTATTTGGCCTATGCAACTTTTTCGACGTCATCTCTCGGAAGTCGATTGGCGTGAGGCAACTCAGAAGGCTACAGGAAGAGATCATGGTGATACTATGCGAGCTTGAGATGTACTTCCCGCCCGCATTCTTCAACGTTATGGTGCATCTGTTGGTCCATATCGTGGAGGATATCATCCAACTCGGGCCGACGTTCCTGCACAGCATGATGTCGTTCGAAAGGATGAATGGTGTCATCAAAGGATACGTTCGCAACATGTCACGTCCAGAGGGAAGTATAGCCAGGGGCTTTCTGACCGAAGAGTGCATCTCCTACTGCACGAACTATCTAGGCATCGAGAACCCCGTTGGTCTGCCTGTCAACAGGCACCTCGGCAGGCTCGCTGGATGGGGTCACCATGAGGGTCTCCGCGAAATGCATGTCGACTTCGAGGGTCGACTCGCCGACTTTGAAAGAGCAAACCTAGTCGCGCTACAACACATAGACGTGGTCGATCCTTGGGTGGTAGAGCACAAAACCTTTATTGAGAAGACGTACAATGAACGAGGCCAACAGAGGACGGACGGAGATATAATCAAAGAGCACAACTCATGTTTCACGCGTTGGTTCAAGTAGAAGCTTCTGTCGTACCCTTTACATGAGGATTCTTCCGCGGAAGAACAACTCATATTCGCCTTGTCACAGGGCGCCGAGCACAACCTGATGACCTATGAGGCATACCATATCAACGGCTACACATTCTACACCGAGAACAAGGACATGAAGAGCGATGGTTATCAGAACTCCGGGGTAACGATGGAATCCTACACCGGTAACGACAAGGACAGATACTACGGAAGGATCGAGGAGAGCTGGGAGCTGAGCTACGCTGGAGAGAAGGTCCCGATGTTCCGTGTCAGATGGGCCAAGAGCGTCCTAAAAGAAGACCGGTATTTCACCACCATGGTTATACCCGAAGCCAAATCCAAGACCGCGGGCGCAAACGTCACCGCGAAAAATGAGCCATGGGTACTGGCTTCCCAAGTGGACCAATGCTTCTTCATTATCAACCCGTCAAAGCCCGGTCGTGTTGTCGTGAGGAGAGGTAAAAGGAAGATCATCGGAATGGATGGAGTAGCCAATGAGCAAGACTTCGACAAGTATGGCGACCCGAAGATCAAACATGACGACGACGATGAAGTAGCAGCACACACCACAAGAAGAAGCAGGACCACCCTACCTAGGACGTCCGTTCCATAGAAGAACTCCATTTGCGAAAAAGAAGGGCAAGAAGATTGTGAACAGATAGCTAGCTAAGATCGATTGTATTTAAATCATAGTCTTCATTTCTCGATTGTATTTCATGGGAACTTTTTGATATCATGAATATTTTTAAATTTCACGGGCACTTTTTGAAATCATGAGGACACTCGATCTCGGTCCCCCTCCACCACCGCTGACGAGCACCCGGCCCCCCGCACCCTCCCCCGCTCCATCGCCGCCAACGAGCACCCCCCGCACCCTCCCCCGCTCCACCGCCGCCGCCGATGATATTTTCAAGTAACAAATTTGAACATATTTTTTAAAAAATTATTACTATTTTTAT
>NC_041388.1:518277917-518302435 GCF_002162155.2 Triticum dicoccoides
GTCTATGGCGTCTGCGCCTTCTTCCACCTCCGGCCACCGCGGCCTCACCGTCTGTGGAGGTATCTGCTCCTAAGATCTCTGCATCCCGCTCCCCTTGGCCCTCCCGGTTCTTCTCCACTAAGGTGCGTTTCTCCATGCCCCTGTCTCCGTCGTTCCAGGGCTTAATAGATCTCCTATGATATATGACTTGTTTATGAAGATTTTGATGTGTTATGCCTTGTTCTTGTCTGTACATTTGCGCCCTTCCAGGGCTTAACTTGCTTATGAATACATCTCCCATTGATTTTGATGTAGTTTTAGAGTGGCTAGTATGTATGTAGTGGAGGTAGCAGTAGCAGCTGCTTCTACGGCACCTTCTTTGTTGTTCAGCTGTGTCAAACAAAATTCCAATGGCCAACTCATATGCCCTGCAATTTGCTCATGATTTTTATTTATCGCACATCACCTTCTCCTCTTTGCTTGCCATGCACTCCCAGCTCCGTAATCGCGACCGTGTAATAGTCCATGGGTGATACAACATGCTCAAATTCAGTAATTAATCAGTATATATATACCATAAGAGAAGTCTCAAAGATTGGGACTATCTTGCCTTATGTTTCAAACTTTGAACTATATACATGACTTCTATTTTATTTTTGAAATTCACAGAGTTAGGACTATCGTGTGGATGATGCTAAACAGAGATAGGAGTAGTAGTGGTGGCCATCTAGTTGGACTACTACTGCTAGGACTTGCTCCAGATTTTAGGATTTCTTTTCTTTTAGGATTTATTTTCTTCTAGGACTAGGTGTTTATTATTTTTCTGTTGTGATTGTTTTTTGAGCTCTTTCTTTTTCATTTCCTACTATCCTTATCCTAATTATCTTAAATTGTTATGATGTGTGTAACAGGATTAGATCTTGGATTTGCTACTGGACTTTGGGAGTTTCTTAGCCAGCTTGGTGACTCCATATTTTTCACTATTTCAGCAAGTCTTTTGTAAGCATTAAACTTTCAGCACTACATTTCTATCTTATGTGTACATCTGTTTGCTTCCAATTGCTATATATGTATTGTTGTTACTAAAAATGATGAAGCTCCTGTCAATTGCTATACATATATATGTGTATCATGATCCTCCTTTCCTGCAGTAGTATAACTAGGATATAAAGCACATTGAACTAACAATCTTGTATGGTGCCTAAACTACAATGATTCAGGAACATCAGATAACATAGCATGTGGATATTGACATAGGATAAGTAGATTAATAAGTGAGCCAAAAGTGATGGACAAACCTCATGCTAGGAATTCTCAAGGGTTGCAGTACATGGAATGCATTTGGAAATGCAGCCAAAACCTGATATATACCAAAAAAAATTGTATAGAAATATGCTGATTTTTCTGCTCTGATTGTTGCTCAAAGAAATTTAGCAAAAAAATGGGGTCCTGGGAGACGCCGCTGCTGCTTGAAGCCCTTGAGAGGCCCTTCGTGTCGTGATGATTTTGCAGGTACCCCGAAAGGCCCTTGAGTTTGCCGGAATGTCGATTAACTTCCGTTCCGGCAAATTCGGGTACTCCATATGTCCTATTTTCAGCAAAGGTCATGCTGAAATTTTCCGTGAATTTTAGCATGACTTTGCTAAAAATCGGACATATGAGGTACTTGCTACTAATGCATGGACCGGGGTATCTTAGTACTTAATTAAGTAGGATGAACTGCCCCTTTATTCTTGCTGCATTAAACCATAGGTGGCAATAGAGCGAAGTGATTAGGCCCAACTTAGAATTCTCCTCAACATCGATAAACCCTAGATGATAAACCCAACATAGGTGGCAATAGAGCCAACTGATTAGTGCCAAGTGATTAGGCCCAACCTAGGGTGCCTCGGCATCGATAAACCCTAAATGATGAAAACTTAGCATTTAGGGTGCCTCGGCGTCGACAAACCCTAAATGATGAAACCTTGGCTTTTAGGGTGCCTCGGTGTCGATGAGAACCTAAATGATGTACGCTTAGGCTTTTAGGGTGCCTCGGCGTCGACAAACCCTAAATGATAAAAGCTTAGCTTTTAGGATGCCTCGGTGTCGACAAACCCTAAATGATGAGACCATGATCTTGTTCCTTGACAATAAGAAACTTTTTGACCAAACTTTTTTCCTATTTAGAGCGAAACATGGCCCACAACAATGAGGCCGGTGGTTCGGGCGGCAAGCAATTCTGGGAGCTGTCCGAGGAGTTGGAGGAAGAACCTCACCGCTATGAGGATGCCGCAGAAGACACCGATCCTGACTACACAACCCCTAGTGGCGTCGGGGATGACACCACTGATGATGGCGCCGCAGATGCCACCACTGATGATGGCGGCGCACACACAGATGGCACCCAACCGAAGAGGCAACGGAAGGACCGGCGCCCGAACGTGCTCGGCACCGTCAGGGAGGAATTTACTGAAGTGAACTCCGACGGGCATCCGACGGCGCCAAGACACGTAGTCAAGGGGTACTCGATTCAGCTCGGGTGCATTCTCCGGAGCACCGCCTCGATCAACACCGAGAACCTAAGGCATAAGGACCGAGGGAATTTGCGCAGCCTCCTCTTCACGAAGCTGCATGAACGATACAAGCTCCCCGCTGAGTTCGCAAGCACACGCCTCTCGGGTAATAAAGTGAACGGTGCCGCCCTCACGACGATGATCACGGCCCTGTCTACTTGGAAAAGCACGGTGAAGGCAATGATTGACAAAGGTGATAGTTATGAGAAGATCAAGGCGAAATATCCTTTGATGAGCGAAGATGACTACAAGGAGTTCAAGATCAAGTGCGAGAGCTCCGCAACCTCCGAATCAAGTCAGTGGGGGGAAGAAATGCGGCAGTTGAACATAGGGGTCCACCAACTCGGTCCTGGCGGTTACAGAGTGGCGGAGCCTGTATGGGACAAGGAGGACGCGGAGCGTGCCGAGCAAGGCCTACCGCCCCGCTTCGAGAAATACAGTGACAAGCAGACCAGGAACTTTCTCAGGGCCCGGTACAAGGAGGACCCGTTAACAAAGGAGCTTACCATGGATCCGAAGACCAAGGATCTTGAGCTTGTTCTGGTAAGGAATACACCCCCGCGTAATTAGCTCCATATGATTGCATTCTAATTAATCCCCAATATTTCTAAATGGTTCACGTTCCTTCCGCAGGACAAAGAAAGCAGTAGCGCAGGGTCGTCTCAGAGCTCCCCTTTCGACACCCCTTTGAATAGGGCATTGAACGTAATGAAAAACAGGGATAAGCTCAATAAGCCGACGTCAGCTGGTCATGTGGCCGGCAAAGGCTTGTCCACAAAATGGTCGTCATACTATGGCGCTGGTGGGCGAAAGGAGAAAAAGACCAGCTCGGAAAGCTAGTCGCGCGAGGTTGAAGCACTCAAGGCGCAAGTGGCGCGGATTCCGGAGATGGTCCAAGAGCAAGTGCAACAACAAATGGGATCAACGCTTACCGGCATTCTGCCTACCTTGATTCATGGGATAACGACGTGGATTGCGGGTAGCCAACAGGGGCCGCCCCCGATTCCCAGCTTCACGGCCAGCAACTCACACAATGCGCAGGCGGCGCCATTGGTGTCTCCGGCGGCGGCGGTATTGGTGTCTACGGTGGCGGCGCCATTGGTGTCTCCGGCGCCGGCGGTATTGGTGTCTTCGACGCCGGCATTGGAGCTTAATGCACCCGGGTGTACACCGGTCGGCACCTCGCCAGCAAGCGGCCCCTCCGTCAGTTGCACGCCCGCCGTTGGCGGTGCCTCGACATTAGCCGAGCTCGACGACATCACGGTAACTAAGCCTCTCGGCCGAGGACTTCATCTCCTTGCCTTTGACTGGGCATCCCTAACGCCCTACATGTTTTCGCAGGGCGCCGCCAACGTTCCTTGCACTCTCCTGCACTTCGTGGGCGGCGAGTTGGTCGATGTCGCCAAGGGCAGAATCATTCAACTAGGCAACCCCGTGTTCCACGGTAATCTGATGCCACCCACAATGTATAGGGTTGAAGTGGTTCGGGTCCTGCCAGGCTGCGACGAGTTGTTACCTCCGATTCGACCCGCTGAGGCCGACGAAGAAGATGAGATGACCCTCAGCGCCTGCGTAAGCTGGCCCCTGCTTTGGCCGAAGAGCCAGATTCGTTTGGGGGCGGGGGACACCACCCCACAGACAAGACCGCCAGTCGTGTCGGCGCCAAGCCATGGCAAGAACGTCGCAATGCTACCGAACATGCCGGACATCCCTATGGCACAGGATCCGGACATGCATATGGCACAGGATCCGGATGACGACGACAACGATGATGGTACATTTACCAATGTCGATAAGTACTTTGCCGAACATGGGTACGGTGACGAGTTCTGCGGGCCTCCTTCTCAAGAACCCAAACAAGACGACCGCGATCTAGCTGGTACGGCGGAGAAACCCAATTGCAACAGGCGTCGTCTGGCGTTCAGTTCTCAGGAGACGCCTCCAGCTGCCGCCTTCACCGAGCCTCAGATAGCGGAGGTGCCAAATATTATCAACCCCAACACGCTCAAGAAGGCGGTCTGTGAGCAGAACTCGGTCCCATTACAGCAGATCAAAAAGAACGGCCGGAAACGGCCAACTAAAAAGGCCGCCGATGCATGCTAGCCGCCACCGAGTACGATCCGTGCTCGGGACAGGCCACCTTCACCTAAGGATGTCTCGAGGAGGGTGCATGTGGCGGGTAGGGCGATGCTACCGACAAATATGCTCAATGCTGCAACCGGTGCTATGCGGAGTCTGCACGACAATGTTCTTTCTTTGGAGAAGCGGCGTCTCAGAGAGAATGATGTGGCATACCCGGTTTTCGTGGCCAAGGTGCCAGAGGGCAAGGGCTTTGTGGATGGCGCCATCGGGGGTACGATCGTCCTGCGGTTTGATGACATCTTTGCTATGTTCAACCTAAAGGAAATATGCCCTAGAGGCAATAATAAAGTTATTATTTATTTTCTTATTTTATGGTAAATGTTTATTATTCATTCTAAAATTGTATTAACCGGAAACATAATACATGTGTGAATACATAGACAAACAAAGTGTCACTAGTATGCCTCTACTTGACTAGCTCGTTAATCAAAGATGGTTATGTTTCCTAACCATAGACATGTGTTGTCATTTGATTAACGGGATCACATCATTAGGAGAATGATGTGATTGACATGACCCATTCCATTATCTTAGCACCCAATCGTTTAGTATGTTGCTATTGCTTTCTTCATGTTCCTATGACTATGAGATTATGCAACTCCCGTTTGCCGGAGGAACACTTTGTGTGCTACCAAACGTCACAACGTAACTGGGTGATTATAAAGGAGCTCTACAGGTGTCTCCAAAGGTAAATGTTGGGTTGGCGTATTTCGAGATTAGGATTTGTCACTCCGATTGTCGGAGAGGTATCTCTGGGCCCTCTCGGTAATGCACATCACATAAGCCTTGCAAGCATTGCAAATAATGAGTTAGTTGCGAGATGATGTATTACGAAATGAGTAAAGAGACTTGCCGGTAACGAGATTGAACTAGGTATTGAGATACCGACGATCGAATCTCGGGCAAGTAACATACCGATGACAAAGGGAACAACGTATGTTGTTATGCGGCCTGACCGATAAAGATCTTAGTAGAATATGTGGGAGCCAATATGAGCATCCAGGTTCCGCTATTGGTTATTGACCGGAGACGTGTCTCGGTCATGTCTACATTGTTCTCGAACCCGTAGGGTCCGCACGCTTAAGGTTTTGATGACAGTTATATTACGAGTTTATGCATTTTGATGTATCAAAGTTTGTTCGGAGTCCTGGATGTGATCATGGCAATGACTAGGAGTCTCAAAATGATTGAGACATAAAGATTGATATATTGGAAGCCTATATTTGGATATCGGAAGTGTTCCGGGTGAAATCGGGATTTTATCGGAGTACCGGGAGGTTACCGGAACCCCCCTTGAGGTATATGGGCCTTAGTGGGCTTTAGTGGAAGAGAGGAGAGGTGGCCAGGGCTGGGCCGCGCACCCCTCCCCCCTAGTCTAAATAGGACAAGGAGAGGGGGGCGGCGCCCCCCTTCCTTCTCTCTCTCCTCTTTCCCCCTCCCGAATCCTATTCCAACTAGAAAAGGGGGGGAATCCTACTCCCGGTGGGAGTAGGACTCCTCCTGGCGTGCCCTCCTCCTGGCCGGCCGCTCCTCCCCTTGCTCCTTTATATACGGGGGCAGGGGGCACCCCTAGAGACACAAGTTGATCCACGTGATCATATTCTTAGTCGTGTGCGGTGCCCCCTTCCACCATAATCCGCGATAATATTTTAGCGGTGCTTAGGTGAAGCCCTGCGACGGTAGTACATCAAGATCGTCACCACGCCATCATGCTGACGGAACTCTTCCCCGACACTTTGCTGGATCGGAGTCCGGGAATCGTCATCGAGCTGAACGTGTGCTAAAACTCAGAGGTGCCGTAGTTTCGGTGCTTGATCGGTCGGGCCGTGAAGACGTACGACTACATCAACCGCGTTGTGCTAAACGCTTCCGCTGTCGGTCTACAAGGGTACGTAGATCACACTCTCCCCTCTCGTTGCTATGCATCACCATGATCTTGCGTGTGCGTAGGAATTTTTTTGAAATTACTACGTTCCCCAATAGTTGTATCAGAGCCTAGGTTTTATGTGTTGATGTTATATGCACGAGTAGAACACAAGTGAGTTGTGGGCGATATAAGTCATACTGCTTACCAGCATGTCATACTTTGGTTCGGCGGTATTGTTGGACGAAGCGGCCCGGACCGACATTACGCGTATGCTTACGCAAGACCGGTTCTCCCGACGTGCTTTGCACAAAGGTGGCTAGCGGGTGACAGTTTCTCCAACTTTAGTTAAACCGAGTGTGGCTACGCCCGGTCCTTGCAAAGGTTAAAACAGCACCAACTTGACAAACTATCGTTGTGGTTTTGATGCGTAGGTAAGATTGGTTCTTGCTTAAGCCCGTAGCAGCCACGTAAAACTTGCAACAACAAAGTAGAGGACGTCTAACTTGTTTTTGCAGGGCATGTTGTGATGTGATATGGTCAAGACATGATGCTAAATTTTATTGTATGAGATGATCATGTTTTGTAACCGAGTTAGCGGCAACTGGCAGGAGCCACACGGTTGTCACTTTATTGTATGCAATGCAATCGCGTTGTAATGCTTTACTTTATCACTAAGCGGTAGCGATAGTCGTGGAAGCATTAGATTGATGAGACGACAACGATGCTACGATGGAGATCAAGGTGTCGTGCCGGTGACGATGGTGATCACGACGGTGCTTCAAAGATGGAGATCACAAGCACAAGATGATGATGGCCATATCATATCACTTATATTGATTGCATGTGATGTTTATCTTTTATGCATCTTATCTTGCTTTGATTGACGGTAGCATTTTAAGATGATCTCTCACTAATTATCAAGAAGTGTTCTCCCTGAGTATGCACCGTTGCGAAAGTTCTTCGTGCTGAGACACCACGTGATGATCGGGTGTGATAGGCTCTACGTTCAAATACAACGGGTGCAAAACAGTTGCACATGCAGAATACTCAGGTTATACTTGACGAGCCAAGCATATACAGATATGGCCTTGGAACACGGAGACCGAAAGGTCGAGCGTGAATCATATAGTAGATATGATCAACATAGTGATGTTCACCAATGAAACTACTCCATCTCACATGATGATCGGACATGGTTTAGTTGATTTGGATCACGTGATCACTTAGAGGATTAGAGGGATGTCTATCTAAGTGGGAGTTCTTAAGTAATATGATTAAATTGAACTTAAATTTATCATGAACTTAGTCCTGGTAGTATTTTGCAAATCATGTTGTAGATCAATAGCTCGCATTGTTGCTTCCCTGTGTTTATTTTGATATGTTCCTAGAGAAAATTGTGTTGAAAGATGTTAGTAGCAATGATGCGGATTGGACCCATGATCTGAGGTTTATCCTCATTGCTGCACAGAAGAATTATGTCCTTGATGCACCGCTAGGTGACAGACCTATTGCAGGAGCAGATGCAGACGTTATGAACGTTTGGCTAGCTCAATATGATGACTACTTGATAGTTTAGTGCACCATGCTTAACGGTTTAGAATCGGGGACTTGAAAGACGTTTTGAATGTCATGGACCATATGAGATGTTCCAGGAGTTGAAGTTAATATTTCAAGCAAATACCCGAGTTGAGAGATATGAAGTCTCCAACAAGTTCTATAGCTAAAAGATGGAGGAGAATCGCTCAAGCAGTGAGCATGTGCTCAGATTGTCTGGGTACTACAATCGCTTGAATCAAGTGGGAGTTAATCTTCCAGATAAAATAGTGATTGACAGAATTCTCTAGTCACCATCACCAAGTTAGTAGAACTTCGTGATGAACTATAATATGCAAGGGATAACGGAAACGATTCCCAAGCTCTTCGTAATGCTGAAATTAACGAAGGTAGAAATCGAGAAAAACATCAAGTGTTGATGGTAGACAAAACCACTAGTTTCAAGAAAAGGGCAGAGGGAAGAAGGGGAACTTCAAGAAGAATAGCAAACAAGTTGCTGCTCAAGTGAAGAAGCCCAAGTCTGGTCCTAAGCCTGAGACTAAGTGCTTCTACTCCAAAGGGACTGGTCACTGGAAGCAGAACTACCCCAAATGATTGGCGGATAAGGAGCATGGCAAAGTGAACATAAGTATATTCGATATACATGTTATTGATGTGTACTTTACTAGTGTTTATAGCAACCCCTCAGTATTTGATACTAGTTCAATTGCTAAGATTAGTAACTCGAAACGGGAGTTGCAGAATAAACAGAGACTAGTTAAGGGTGAAGTGACGATGTGTGTTGGAAGTGGTTCCAAGATTGATATGATCATCATCTCACACTCCCTATAATTTCGGGATTAGTGTTGAACCTAAATAAGTGTTATTTGGTGTTTGCGTTAAGCATGAATATGATTTGATCATGTTTATTGTAATATGGTTATTCATTTAAGTAAGAGAATAAATTGTTGTTCTGTTTACATGAATAAAACCTTATATGGTTACACACCCAATGAAAATAGTTCGTTGGATCTCGATCGTAGTGATACACATAATCATAATATTGAAACCAAAAGATGCAAAGTTAATAATGATAGTGCAACTTATTTGTGGCACTGCCGTTTAGGTCATATTGGTGTAAAGCGCATGAAGAAACTCCATGCTGATGGGCTTTTGGGATCACTTGATTATGAATCAGTTGATGCTTGCGAACCATGCCTCATGGGCAAGATGACTAAGACTCTGTTCTTCGGAACAATGGAGCGAGCAACAGATTTGTTGGAAATCATACATACTGATGTATGTGGTCCGATGAATATTGAGGCTCGCGACAGGTATCATTATTTTCTGATCTTCACAGATGATTTGAGCAGATATGAGCATATCTACTTGATGAAACACAAGTCTGAAACATTTGAAAAGTTCAAAGAATTTCAGAGTGAAGTGGAGAATCATCGTAACAAAAATAAAAGTTTCTACGATATGATCGTAGAAGTAAAATATTTGAGTTACGAGTTTGGCCTTCAGTTAAAAACAATGTGAAATAGTTTCACTACTCACGCCACCTGGAACACCATAGTGTAATGGTGTGTCCGAACGTCATAACCGTACTTTATTGGATATAGTACAATCTATGATGTTTCTTATCGATTTACCAATATCGCTTTGGGATCATGCATTAGAGACAGCTGCATTCACGTTAAAAAGGGGCACCATCTAAGTCCATTGAGACGACACAATCTGAACTATGGTTTGTCAAGAAACCAAAGTTGTCGTTTCTTAAAGTTTGGATTGTGATGCTTATATGAAAAAGTTTCATCCTGATAAGCTAAAACCCAAATCGGAGAAATATGTCTTCATAGGATACCCAAAGGAGACTGTTGGGTACACCTTCTATCACAGATCCGAAGGCAAGACATTCGTTGCTAAGAATGGATCCTTTCTAGAGAAGGAGTTTCTCTTGAAAGAAGTGAGTGGGAGGAAAGTAGAACTTGATAAGGTAATTGTACCTTCTCCCTTATTGGAAAGTAGTTCATCACAGAAATCTGTTCCTGTGACTACTACACCAATTAGTGAGGAAGCTAATGATGATGATCATGTAACTTCAGATCAAGTTACTACCGAATCTCGTAGGTAAACTAGAGTGAGATACGCACCAGAGTGGTACGGTAATCCTGTTCTGGAAGTCATGTTACTAGACCATGACGAATTTGCGAACTATGAGGAAGCGATGATGAGCCTAGATTCCGCGAAATGGTTTGAGGACATGAAATCTGAGATATGATCCATGTATGAGAACAAAGTATGGACTTTGATGGATTTGCCCGATGATCGGCAAGCCATAGAAAATAAATGGATCTTCAAGAGGAAGACGGACGCTGATAGTAGTGTTACTATCTACAAAGCTAGAATTGTCGCAAAAAGGTTTTTGACAAGTTCAAGATGTTGACTACGATGAGAGTTTCTCACTCGTATCTATGCTTAAGTCTGTCCGAATCATGTTAGCAATTGCCGCATTTTATGAAATCTGGCAAATGGATAAACAAAGCTGCATTCCTAAATGGATTTCTTAAAGAAGAGTTGTATATGATGCAACTATAAGGTTTTGTCAATCCTAAAAGTGTTAACAAAATATGCAAGCTCCAGCGATCCATCTGTGGACTGGTGCAAGCATCTTGGAGTTGGAATATGCGCTTTGATGAGATGATCAAAGTATATAGTTTTATACAGACTTGTGGTGAAGCCTGTATTTACAAGAAAGTGAGTGGGAGCACTACAACATTTCTGACAAGTATATGTGAATGACATATTATTGATCGGAAATAATGTAGAATTATTCTGCAAAGCATAAAGGAGTGTTTGAAAGAAGTTTTTCAAAGAAAGACCTCGGCGAAGCTGCTTACATATTAAGCATCAAGATCTATAGAGATAGATCAAGACGCTTGATAAGTTTTTTCAATGAGTACATACCTTGACAAGATTTTGAAGTAGTTCAAAATAGAACAGTCAAAGAAAGAGTTCTTGCCTGTGTTACAAGGTGTGAAATTGAGTAAGACTCAAAGCCCGACCATGGCAGAAGATAGAAAGAGAATGAAAGTCATTCTCTATGCCTCAGCCATAGGTTCTATAAAGTATGTCATGTTGTGTACCAGATCTATTGTATACCCTACACTGATGTTGGCAAGGGAGTACAGTAGTGATCTAGGAGTAGATCACTGGACAGCGGTCAAAATTATCCTTACTGGAATAAGGATATGTTTCTCGATTATGAGGTGACAAAAGGTTCATCGTAAAGGGTTACGTCGATACAAACTTTGACACTGATCCAGATGATTCTAAGTCTCAATATGGATGCATATTGAAAGTGGGAGCAATTAGCTAGAGTAGCTCTGTGTAGAGCATTGTTGACATAGAAATTTGCAAAATACATACGGATCTGAATATGGTAGACCCGTTGATTAAACTTCTCTCACAGGCAAAACATGATCACACCTTAGTACTCTTTGGGTGTTAATCACATAGCAATGTGAACTAGATTATTGACTCTAGTAAACCCTTTGGGTGTTGGTCGCATCACGATGTGAACTATGGGTGTTAATCACATGGTGATGTGAATTATTGATGTTAAATCACATGTCGATGTGAACTAGATTATTGACTCTAGTGCAAGTGGGAGACTGAAGGAAATATGCCCTAGAGGCAATAATAAAGTTATTATTTATTTTCTTATTTCATGATAAATGTTTATTATTCATGCTAAAATTGTATTAACTGGAAACATAATACATGTGTGAATACATAGACAAACAAAGTGTCACTAGTATGCCTCTACTTGAATAGCTCGTTAATCAAAGATGGTTATGTTTCCTAACCATAGACATGTGTTGTCATTTGATTAACGGGATCACATCATTAGGAGAATGATGTGATTGACATGACCCATTCCATTAGCTTAGCACCCAATCGTTTAGTGTGTTGCTATTGCTTTCTTCATGTTCCTATGACTATGAGATTATGCAACTCCCGTTTGCCGGAGGAACACTTTGTGTGCTACCAAACGTCACAACGTAACTGGGTGATTATAAAGGAGCTCTACAGGTGTCTCCAAAGGTAAATGTTGGGTTGGCGTATTTTGAGATTAGGATTTGTCACTCCGATTGTCGGAGAGGTATCTCTGGGCCCTCTAGGTAATGCACATCACATAAGCCTTGCAAGCATTGCAACTAATGAGTTAGTTGCGAGATGATGTATTACGAAACGAGTAAAGAGACTTGCCGGTAATGAGATTGAACTAGGTATTGAGATACCGACGATCGAATCTCGGGCAAGTAACATACCGATGACAAAGGGAACAATGTATGTTGTTATGCGGTCTGACCGATAAAGATCTTCGTAGAATATGTGGGAGCCAATATGAGCATCCAGGTTCCGCTATTGGTTATTGACTGGAGACGTGTCTCGGTCATGTCTACATTGTTCTCGAACCCGTAGGGTCCGCACGCTTAAGGTTTTGATGACAGCTATATTATGAATTTATGCATTTTGATTTACCGAAGTTTGTTCGGAGTCCCGGATGTGATCACGGACATGACTAGGAGTCTCGAAATGATCGAGACATAAAGATTGATATATTGGAAGCCTATATTTGGATATCGGAAGTGTTCCGGGTGAAATCGGGATTTTACCTGAGTACCGGGAGGTTACCGGAACCCCCCGGGAGGTATATGGGCCTTAGTGGGCTTTAGTGGAAGAGAGGAGAGGTGGCTAGGGCTGGGCCGCGCGCCCCTCCCTCCTAGTCCGAATAGGACAAGGAGAGGGGGACGGCGCCCCCCCTTCCTTCTCTCTCTCCTCTTTCCCCCTCCCGAATCCTATTCCAACTAGAAAAGGGGGGAATCATACTCCCGGTGGGAGTAGGACTCCTCCTGGCCGGCCGCTCGTCCCCTTGCTCCTTTATATACGGGGGCAGGGGGCACCCCTAGAGACACAAGTTGATCCACGTGATCATATTCTTAGCCGTGTGCGGTGCCCCCTTCCACCATAATCCTCGATAATATTGTAGCGGTGCTTAGGTGAAGCCCTGCGACGGTAGTACATCAAGATCGTCACCACGACGTCGTGCTGACGAAACTCTTCCCCGACACTTTGCTGGATCAGAGTCCGGGGATCGTCATCGAGCTGAACGTGTGCTAAAACTCGGAGGTGCCGTAGTTTTGGTGCTTGATCGGTCGGGCCGTGAAGACGCATGACTACGTCAACCGCGTTGTGCTAAACGCTTCCGCTGTCGGTCTACAAGGGTACGTAGATCACACTCTCCCCTCTCGTTGCTATGCATCACCATGATCTTGCGTGTGCGTACGAAAATCTTTGAAATTACTACGTTCCCCAACACAACCTTCATCCGCTGCACTACACCTTCGTTCGGCTGTTTTCGCTGAGTATGGAGATGCGGATCATTAGAGACAAGACCCCGGACATCGTGATCGTCGACCCCTTCTACATGCGTGCCAAGCTCTTGAGCAGCGCTGGGGACCGCCAAGTCGTGAGTTCACACCTCGAAGACGTCATTCTGGCAAACCCAGATAAGGATAACTTCCTTGTGCCTTACTTTCCCGAGTAAGTCATCCCTTAACTACCTCGTAACATATGATTTCTTAGATTTCGGTCGTTCTTTTTTTTTCTAACATTCCGTGTTCTGTGCAGTGACACACATTGCACACTCATCCTCTTAAGCCCGAAATATTCCATCGCCACGTATTACGACCCGAACCGTAACTCCAAGATAGACTACACAAATATCAAGAAAGTTCTTGATGATGTTCTCCCTGGCTACGCCAAATCTGGAGGCACCTTCATCAGGGCAGTTCGTAAGTACGGCAAGCACGTGTTCGCCCACAATACGATGTTCTGCTGCGTCAAGCAGCCGCCTGGCGGTCAGAAGGATGCCTACTACGCCCTCCATCACATGCGGGCGATCGTAAGGGACCATCATCACCTTCTGCTACCAATAATCTCAAATATTGGGCCGCGAGCTTGTCGGCAATCCAGGATGCGGACATCAGACAAGAATTCTTTCGCATCCAGTCGGAGTTTGCGGACATCATCCATCAAGATGTCCTTCATACCTCGGGGCAGTTCTTCCTCAGATATCAACCTTCCAACATTGAGATAGACGGAATGCTACAAATGCAGGCTGACAACGCCCGCGATTTCATGACCATCACGACAGATGGCGGCTTCATCCACGCTCCTGTCCATGAGTCGAGTCGAAAGTAGTGATGTGTAGTTCTGAAACATTGATTGGCTCATGTTGTAATTAAACTTTAATGAATTGTATGTCTCTTTGGTTTGGACAGTCATTCAACTTAGATGTAATCGATGCTATTTACTAGTAGGACCATGAATCGTGCTATTAATGTCTTGCTTTTCTCTTCCGATCCTTTTGTTGCATGCTTATATATTGCTTATGTATGTATTGTCTGTTGTTTGGCTTGTGCATAGAGATGCCGTCGTATGTCGTGTACAAGGGTAAGGTTCCCGGAGTCTACGACGACTGGGAGGGGTGTCAGAGACAGGTTCACGGTTTCAGCAGTAACAGTTACAAAGGGTACACCACTAGGGCGGAGGCCGAATCTAGATACGCCCGCTATCTAGCGGGAGAGAGGAGGGAGCGTTGGAGGAACCGGATGAAGACCAGTTTGATCGCGATGATGCTCATCGTGATGACCGCAGCTCTCTTCTATGTGATGGTAGTTTATATGATTGATATCGACTTGTAATGTGAAGACAAACTCGATACTCGCGGTCTCGAGACTTGTAATGTTTTATCTTTGTTCGGTCTTTTGAATTCGGAGACTAATATGATGAATTTTATTCGGAGACTAATATTCTATTGTATTCGATGAATCTGCCGTTGATGTGTGCTACTGTCTATATTCTGTCAAATAATATATTTTGTAACCTGTGCAAAAATCAGAAAAGTAAAAAAAACAAATATTCATACTAATGGCGCATCACCACAAGGTGTGCCATCAGTATGCCAAAGGATAATAATGGCGCATCAAGACAGAGTGCGCCATTAGTATGACAAAGCAGATGGTTACATATGGCCCCCCGGGAGGCATACTAATGGCGCATGGTGTTACATACTAATGGCACACTTCCTGGTGCGCCATTAGCATACCAGATACTAATGGCGCACCAGTGGTGCGCCATTAGTAAAAAATTCTAGTGGCGTGATACTAATGGCGCACCGGTAGTGCGCCATTAGTAGGCAAAACCGGTGCGCCGTTAGTAGGCCTTTTCCTAGTAGTGATACATGCTCTTATGACTATGAGATTATGCAACTCCCGAATACCGGAGGAACACTTAGTGTGCTATCAAACGTCACAACATAACTGGGTGATTATAATTATGCTCTACAGGCGTCTCCGATGGTGTTTGTTGAGTTGGCATAGATCAAGATTAGGATTTATCACTCCGATTGTCGGAGAGGTATCTCTGGACCCTCTCGGTATTGCACATCACTATAAGCCTTGAAAGCAATGTGACTAATGAGTTAGTTGCGGGATGATGCATTACGGGACGAGTAAAGAGACTTACCGGTAACGAGATTGAACTAGGTATGATGATACCGACGATCGAATCTCGGGCAAGTAACATACCGATGACAAAGGTAACAACGTATGTTGTTATGTGGTTTGAACGATAAAGATCTTTGTAGAATATGTAGGATCCAATAGGAGCATCCAGGTTCCGCTATTGGTTATTGACCGGAGATGTGTCTCGGTCATGTCTACATAGTTCTTGAACCCATATGGTCTGCACGCTTAACGTTCAATGGAGACTTGTATTCTGAGTTATGTGATTTGATGTACCGAAGGTTGTTCGGAGTCCCGGATGAGATCACGGACATGAGGAGGAGTCTCGAAATGGTCGAGGCGTAAAGATCGATATATTGGAAGTCTATATTCGGACATCGGAAAGGTTTCGAGTGATTCGGGCATTTTCAGAGTACCGGAGAGTTTTGGGAATTCGCCGGGGGAAGTAGTGGGCCTTAATGGGCCTTCCGCGAAAGGAGAGAAGGGCCTCAAGGGTTGCTCCCCCCCCCCCATGGCAAGTCCGAATTGGACTAGAGAGTGGGCGGCGCCCCCCTCTCTTTCCTTCTCCCTCTCCTACTCCTTCCCTCTCTCCGCTCTTGGAAAAGGAAGGGACTCCAACTAGGATTGGGAATCCTAGTTGGACTCCCCCTATAGGCGCGCCGCTCCTAGGCCGGCGTTCTCCTCCTCCCTCCATTTTATACGTGGGTAGGGGGCACCCCAAAGGCATTCCAAGATTTGTCTTAGCCATGTGTGGTGCCCCCCTCCACACTTACACACCTCGGTCATATCGTCATAGTGCTTAGGAGAAGCCCTGCGCCGGTAACTTCATCATCACCGTCGCCACGCTGTCGTGCTGACGGAACTCTCCTCCACCCTCAACTAGATCAAGATCCCGAGGGACATCATCGAGTTGAACGTGTGCTGAACACGGAGGTGCCGTACGTTCGGTACTTGGATCGGTTGGATCGCGAAGATGTTCGACTACATCAACTGCGTTATTAAATGCTTCCGCTTTTGGTCTATGAGGGTACGTAGACACACTCTCCCCTCACATTTCTATGCATCTCCTAGATAGATCTTGCGTGATCGTAGGTAAAATATTTTGAAATACCGTGTTCCCCAACAGCAGGGCAGGGCGGCGGCAGGGCAGGGTAGGGGCGGCGGCAACGCAGGGGAAGGGGGCCAGAGCTCACTGTTGTGGCATCGGGGCAGGGAGCAGCGGCGGTGGGGCAGGGGCGGGAACAGCAACGGCAGCAGCGACGGCGTCGGAGTAGGGCGCGGTGAGGGGAGCAGACCTGGGACAGCGTCGGGGCAGCCTGGCGGCGTGGTCGAGGAGAGGAGGAGGAGAAACTGTAGTAGTGTTTGGAAAATTTTCTAAGTCTGCGCTTATATATAGAATCCTTTAGTCCTGGTTGGTGGCTCCAACCGGGACCAAAGGCCCCCCTTTTGTCCCGGTTGGAGCCACCAACCGGGACTAAAGGTCAATTTCAGCAGGGCTG
Source organism: Triticum dicoccoides (assembly GCF_002162155.2). Classification (NCBI taxonomy): domain Eukaryota; kingdom Viridiplantae; phylum Streptophyta; class Magnoliopsida; order Poales; family Poaceae; genus Triticum; species Triticum dicoccoides. The sequence goes on from NC_041388.1 coordinate 518,295,091, forward strand.
CTGAAATTGACCTTTAGTCACGGACGAAAGGGGTTGCTGCCACAAGCAAAAGTTTAGTCTCACCTCGCTAGTTGAGAGGGGCTCGGAGTGGTTTAATGTTGGGGAACGTAGTAATTTCAAAAAAAATCCTACGCACACGTAAGATCATGGTGATGCATAGCAACGAGAGGGAAGAGTATCGTCCACGTACCCTCGTAGACCGTAAGCGGAAGCGTTACGAGAACGCAGTTGATGTAGTCGAACGTCTTCACGATCCGACCGATCCAAGTTCCGAACGCACGACACATCCGAGTTCAACACACGTTCAGCTCGATGACGTCCCACGAACTCCGATCCAGCAGAGCTTCATGGGAGAGTTCCGTCAGCACAACGGCGTGATGACGATGATGACGTTGCTACCGACGCAGGGCTTCGCCTAAGCACCGCTATGATATGATCGAGGTGGATTATGGTGGAGGGGGGCACCGCACACGGCTAAGGGATCAACGTTCAACTTATGTGTCTATGGGGTGCCCCCTGCCCCCGTATATAAAGGAGCTAGGGGGAGGCGGCCGGCCAGGAGGAGGGCGCGCCAAGGGTGGAGTCCTACTCCCAACGAGAGTAGGACTCCCTCTTTTCCTAGTTGGAGTAGGATGGGAGAATGAAGGGGAAGAGGAAGAGAAGGAAAGGGGGGCGCCGCCCCCCTCCTTGTCCAATTCGAACTAGAGGGGGAGGGGGCGCGCGGCTGCCCTTGGCCGCCCCTCCAGTTCTCCCACTAGGGCCCATGAGGCCCAATTAACTCCCCGGGGGGTTCCGGTAACCCCCCATACTCCGGTATATGTCTGAAACCTTTCAGAACCTTTCCGGTGTACAAACATAGTCGTCCAATATATTGATCTTTATGTCTCGACCATTTTGAGACTCCTCGTCATGTCTGTGATCATATCCGGGAGTCCGAACTACCTTCGGTACATAAAAACACAAAAACTCATAATACCGATCGTCACCGAACTTTAAGCATGCGGACCCTACGGGTTCAAGAACTATGTAGACATAACCAAGACACGTCTCCGATCAATAACCAATAGCGGAACCTGGATGTTCATATTGGCTCCCACATATTCTATGAAGATCTTTATCGGTCAAACCGCATAACAACATACGTTGTTCCATTTGTCATCGGTATGTTACTTGCCCGAGATTCGATTGTCGGTATCTCAATACCTAGTTCAATCTCGTTACCGGCAAGTCTCTTTACTCGTTCCGTAATACATCATCCCGCAACTAACTCATTACTTACAATGCTTGCAAGGCTTATAGTGATGTGTATTACCGAGTGGGCCCAGAGGTACCTCTCCGACAATCGGAGTGACAAATCCTAATGATGATCTATGCCAACTCAATAAGTATCATCAGAGACACCTGTAGAGCACCTTTATAATCACCCAGTTACGTTGTGACGTTTGGTAGAAAACAAAGTGTTCATCCGGTAATCGAGAGTTGCATAATCTCATAGTCATAGGAACATGTATAAGTCATGAAGAAAGCAATAGCAGTTAACTAAAACGATCAAGTGCTAAGCTAACGAAATGGGTCAAGTCAATCACATCATTGTCCTAATGATGTGATCCCGTTAATCAAATGACAACTCATGTCTATGGTTAGTAAACTTAACCATCTTTGATTAATGAGCTAGTCAAGTAGAGGCAAAGTAGTGACATTCTGTTTGTCTATGTAATCACACATGTACTAAGTTTCCGATTAATACAATTCTAGCATGAATAATAAACATTTATCATGATATGAGGAAATAAATAATAACTTTATTATTGCCTCTAGGGCATATTTCCTTCATTTAAAAGCGCCGCTGCCGCTACCCTCTCGAGCTCCTCTCTAATGCAGGCAGTACATGCCTATCTGACATCCTGTTGGGCCTGCTTGCACTGCGGGCCTGCATCCCGACCCATTTCTAGGGTTTCTAGTCGTATGCAGGCCGTGATGGCTAGTAGGTGGGCCTTTTTTTATATGTTATGTTTTTAACATTTTTAATGTTATTTTTTGCATATGTTATCTTAATTATATAATTTTAGTTGCATAAATTTTATATAATTTTAGTTGCATAAGTTTATTTCTTATTGATTCTTTTTAGTTGATTCCTTCTGCTATTAGAGTTTTATAAAAACTTTTTAGTTTTCTATTAAAGTTTGTAACAAAAAATACTTATGAATTTTTTACTATTAAAGTTTTTAACAAATAAATACTTTCATAATTTTAGTTAATATTATTTTGATTCTTTTTGCTAGTGCGGAATATTATATTTATTTGATTCTTTTTAGTTCATTCTTTTTTATATTAGAGTTTTATAAAAGGTTTTTAGTTCATTCTTTTTGCTATTAGAGTTTTATAAAAAAAATTAGTTTATTTTTTGCTATTAGTTCATTCTTTGAGCTAAATGACTTTGAAATTGAAAAGCACTACAGATGAACTCTGAAAAGGTTGAAAATTGGCATGGTATCATCATTTCACCCACATAGCATGTGCTAAACAGTTGAGAGGGTTACGGCAAAAACTGGATGCACTTCGTGTACAAAATGGACAATCTCTTTCAAAGTATCACGGTTTCAGACGAAAACTCATCTGTTACAAAGGTATTTCATTTTTTTAACTTATTTCAACTCCAGACTTTTTGTGCGTTCCACATGCACCATTCAAAGCCACATCATTAATTTTGAACCCTTTCTGACTTCATTTGGTATTTTTCATGCATGTATTGATTTTTTTTAGCTAAATGACCCTAAAATTGTAAAACACTACAAATGAACTCTAAAAAGGTTGAAAGTTGGCATGGTATCATCATTTCACCCACATATCATGTGCTAAAAGTTGATAGGATTACGGCAAAAACTGAATGCACTTCGTGTATAAAATGGACAATCTCTTTCGAAGTATCAGGGTTTCGGACGAAAACTCATCTACTACAAACGGATTTCTTTTTTCTTCGTGTAATCAAACCCATCATCAGAATAGTTGTGGAGACAAAGTCTTCATTTTTTTCGCGTGTGTCCCTTGCTTATTGCGCCGTAATCATGAATAATCTTCATCGTTCAACAGGATGCTTGGGTCAGCCTTCACATTGAAGGGAGGAATTTCATGAAACTTTTCATAGTATTCAAACATGTCTGTCTTTCCCTCTACACCCATGATGTCTCTTTCGCTGAAAAAATTATGTGGCGCTTTAGCTCATCGTATGATATATATCTTTTCTTTTTCTCGGTTTGGTAGACATGTCCTTCACATAGAAAACCTGGCCACATCATCGGCTAGTACGAATGGTTCGTCAGTGTACCCAATATTATTCAGATCCACTGTTGTCATTCCGTACTGTGGGTCTACCTGTACCCCGCCTCCTGATAGATTGACCCATTTGCACCAAAACGAAGGGACCTTAAAATCATGTCCATAGTCAAGTTTATATATGTCCACTATGTAACCATAATATGTGTCTTTTCCTCTGTTGGTTGCTGCATCAAAGCGGACACCACTATTTTGTTTGGTGCTCTTTTGATCTTGGGCGATCGTGTAAAATGTATTCTCATTTATCTCATACCCTTTGTAAGTCAATACAGTCGAAGATGGTGTCCTGGTCAACAAGTACAGCTCATCTCCAACAATGTTGTCGCCCATATGTGTTAACAACTAACTGCTGGAAGTCATGATGTGTTCACATGTAATCCACTCGTCACACTGCTCCGGGTGTTGGAGCGCAGAATATTCTTATGTTCCTTGACATACGGGGTCACCAAGGTAGAATTCTGTAGAACTGTGTAGTGTGCTTGAGCCCAAGAATGCCCGTTCCTACATATTATTGAGTCGGCGACGAGATCGCCGCGGGCGATCGACGACGGTGAGGACGAGGATGGGACGGGACACCTCACGTGCAAGCCTAGACAAATCTTGAGAAAATGAAGCTTGAAGGTCGAGATTGGAGAGGAGAAAGCTTAAGTGTGGCTTGGGCATTTCATCGAACACCTCATGTGCATGCATAGAAGGGAGAACAGAGTAGCGCATGCACACACGTCCCACACGGCCACAAAACAGAGCAGAGGGTGGGCAGGGGCGAGGGTATATATAGACATCTCTTTATTCTCGGTTGGTGGCTAGAACCGGAACAGAAGCCTGCTCTTTAGTCCCGGTTCTAGCCATCAACCAGGACTAAAGGGGTTGCGCCAGGAGCAAGGCCATTTGGTCTCGGTTCGTGTTTAGAACCCGGACCAAAGGGGTCAGACTAACCGGGACCTGTGAGCCCCAAGGCCCGGCCGGTGCCCTGGCCTCACGAACCGGGACTGATACACCCATTGGTCTCGGTTCGTAACAGAATCGGGATTAATGCTTTTATCTGGTCTGGAATAAAGCCCTGTTTTCTACTAGTGTTTCATTCATTAATATAAGTGAATTTAAACATGGGCACAACTATGATGCAACTTTGACGGCTACATCTCATATGAATACGTCTAGAAAGTTGTAGCATTATAGCTAGAAATGATCAATATATTTTCCATGAAAAATACAATGGTACTATTTATATCCAGCAAATCTAAGGCATGTACTAAGCATCTGCTTCAGTTGGTTCGTGAATCCGGTAATCTCCATTTGAAGTGCCTTCCCCAGCTGCAGCTTTGTCACCACAACTTGTGATGATGAGTTCGGTTAGGTTCCGCTTCCGCAAGGACTCCACACCACACGATCCCTTCTTACCATCAAACAAATTAATACATCTCCCCACTCGAAGTTTCTCAAGAGTTGGCAACGCGCCATTGTTGATCTGTATAGTGTTGAGTTTCTCCAGGCCTTCAATGTAAAGCACTTTGAGATTTTGGAATGTACCTTTGCTGAAACATATAGACTCCTCGGCGAAAGACTCCTCCCAGAGAGCAAGAAGAGTTATATTCGGCAATTTTCCGATCACCTCGATGTCCACCTGCCTCAGTTGTGTCCGAAGCAACTTAAGCTTGGCTAAATCGTTGAGGGAGCTCATCCAATTAGGGAGACGACCTAAACGACCACATAGCCTTAGTGACCGGAGATGCTCTGTTGGCGATTCCTTCATGTTCTCCAGAAAAACAAGCGACTCGGAGCGCACTTCAAGCCGTTCCAGCCGAACAAGCCTTTGCAATCGAGATAACAATTCCCTCGCTGCTTCATTGCCCCCGTCAAAATCCAACGCCAGCCGATGCAGGTTGGTCAACGTCCTCAGCTTCTTTGCCGCTTCGCTGTCCTGTGCAATATGCACCAGCCCTAACACTTGAAGGTTCCTTAGCTTCTCGATTTCCTCGGGAGCTCTTACACTGAACTGGCCTGCATAACACGAACACGGAGATTCACACCGTTCGTCGCAGCCACCACCACGCACGCAGAGCATGTCTGCCAGGGTCTCCAAGATGTTCTTCTTACATCTGCATGCGTTCTTCTTTTCTCGTATCTTCTCTGCTAGGTCTTGGGCAAAGCTGACGCCACCACGAAGGTAACACAGCTTCTCCATATGGATGACACCAGCTGGCAAGTGTGTCACCTTTGTGTCTCTAACATCTAGTGTCTCCAGACAACTAAGCTTCCGCAGAGATGGAAGTCTTGAAATATGTGTTCCTCGCAGACCAAGGTACCTTAAATGGGGTAATTGTCCAATATACCTGAGATCATTATTCTCCAAACCAATTGTGTCCTCCAAGTCAAGAACCCTCAACATCCGCAGTTTAGGGGTGACGAGGGACATAGGATACTCTCCAAAGACGGTCAAGGACCGTATAATACGTAAGTTTACACCTGTCATTATCTTCTCGTGCCTCTTCCATGTTTTCACTACCAAATGGCGTGTATTACTTGGCGGAGACCTTTTGCAATGCTTGTCCATGATGAAGTGCTGATTCTCATCAATATACTTGGACAAGATTATGTGGAGTACTAGGCCATGAACACAACAACGTTCACTTGACATGCTAGCGATGGCCGTGTCCGAAGGCTGGATCATGTTCCGCTTGATGAGCTCATCGTACAGACTACATGCAACTTCATCGACGGTCAGGCCATATAGAATTTTTATGTAGCCTTCTGCCATCCACCGCCGCAGTAAGCGGGCACGCCTGATCTGATAGTTCTTGGGGAAGAGACTCATGTACAATAAGCAGGACTTGACATGATATGGTAACCTGTCGTAGCTCAAGGAGATGACTCTCATGATATCAATCTCAGACGGTAACCCTGACCCAAGGTGCTCTTGCAAATTCATCCACTCCCTGCTTATGTTGGGACTATTAGCCAACATACCTCCTACGGTACCTATGGCAAGCGGAAGGCCTTGACATTGCTATAAGACAAGATCGGCTTGGTTTGCCATATCACTCGGCAACTTATATTCGGCATTCTTGTACACCTTGAATTGAACAAATAACAGTAAATAAGAAACTAAAATCATGATAAGCTACTGTATATATCTATGATCATTTAGTTTACTTCAAAAAAAAAAGAGAAATGAGAAAAACATAGCCCCTAAGTCCCTATACCTCTATGAATAGTGAACTCCCCCACAGCTCATTTTTGCTTCTTGAAGAGACCATGTAGGTAGGTTCCTCTAGTTTTTCCCAACAAATATTTCCCAAAACTCCGCACAGTTCATCCCCCTTTCCATTTAATTTCTTAAATGGAAATACAAAGTTCAGACCAGCAGCGGGTTGGTGCATTGCCAGGAAACCTGCTACGGATGCTCGGCTAAACATCTGTTATGGAGGGAAAACCTGACAACACAACACCTCATAGTTCTAGTTCTATCATGCCATGTGATCTCAATTATCATTGATTTTGGAATAATAATTCTACAGTGCTCCATCCGTCCCTAACTTGGCGCCTATTAGATTTTTTGAAGTCAAACTTTGTAAACTTTAACTAAATTTCAGAGTAATTCTAAATTAGATTTATACAGAAGGCTTAATTAATTTTGTCACACTCTGAAGAATAATTAATAAAGTTGGATGTGTGCATCATGTTGATGCAGAGGCCGGGGTAATCCTTCTTTTCGAAAAAATATATAGAAGGCTTAATGCTTATGAAAGAAAACAATACAGAGTGTAAATTTCTGGGATTATTATTCCTGAGTAGATGATCTTGCAGAGCAGTTGGGAAAAAAATGTAACTGTTGACTTAATTGTGCGAATAAAAATTACAAAGCCGAAGGAACCAGCGGGGTTAGCGAGCTGTGAGCTGACCTTTTGGCACAGTAGTTTCCGGCCTTCTTTGGTGGGAGTGGCTTCAGCTCGTACACGTCCTCCCCAGCGCACCGCCGGGGAACATCCTCTCGCCGTGTCGTCACGATGAC
>NC_041388.1:518302779-518350301 GCF_002162155.2 Triticum dicoccoides
AGGCACCGCGATATGAGCTCCCATTCCTGGCGCGATGACACATCGTCCACCACGATGAGGCACCCCTTCTCCCGGAGCCACGCAGAGACGCCACCACGGTCGTCGACGCCCACGCCGAGCTGCTTCTCGAGCAGCCGCCCGAACTCGGCGGGGCTCTCCAGCCTGTGCGGCACGGTCACCCAGGCGCGGCAGTCGAAGCGACGGACGACGTCCGGGTCCTCGTATAGCATCCTCGCCAGGGACGACTTGCCCACACCGGCCGTGCCCCACACCCACACCACCCTGCTCGCACCTTTCCGGACCAGCTTGGCCAGGGCTTTCTTGTCGTCGTCCCGGCCGATGATCTGGCCCTGGCGCCGCTCATCCGGGAGAACGGGACGACGCAGGTATTCGTCGTCATCCTCGTGCGGCTCTTGCGCCGGAAGGCCATGGTCGGCGGCGAAGGCGCGGCGCTTGTGGGGGTCCTTGACCATGTCCTGGAGGTGCCGGACGCGCTTGGCGACGCGGTAGCGGGCGGCGAGGTCGACCCCCCGGAGAATAGTGAAGTCGAGGTGGCAGTCCTCGATGTCTTCGGCGAGTTCGCGCAGTTGCCTCACCCATGTGGTCTGCACGGGGCTGGGCTTGCTCTAGCCGCCGCTTGCCGCGTACGCCCTGAGGGAGGAGTGAATCATCTCTGTAAGATGATAAGCGTTCCTACTCTCTTGAGGGGAGCCGCGGTCTGTATATATATTGATGTAGCCTTGGCGTACAAGGAAGATTACAAGGAGTTTGAGTAGAATACGTGAGGAAAAGGAGTTGGAGATTACACGGAGCAATATTCTCTAACACCCTTCCTTAATCTTAACTATCCTAGATTAAGATTACTCTTAAACTCCTCAAATGGTCTTGCTGGTAAAGCCTTTGTAAAGCCGTCTGCCACTTGATTCTTAAAGGGAATAAACCGTATTTCAAGTTTCTTTGCTGCAACCCTTTCTCGCACGAAGTGAAAATCAATTTCTATGTGCTTTGTCCTTGCATGAAATGCAGGGTTTGCGGACAAGTATGTTGCTCCCAAGTTATCACACCATAAACATGAGATACGATTTTTCTTGATCCCCAATTCCTCAAGAAGTGATTCGACCCAAATGATTTCAGCAGTTGCATTCGCCAAGGACTTGTATTCAGTTTCTGTGCTTGATCGTGACACAGTTGCTTGCTTTCTAGCACTCCAAGAAATAAGATTGGACCCGAAGAACACTGCAAAGCCTCCAGTTGATCTTCTATCATCACTGCATCCTGCCCAGTCAGCATCAGAGAATGCACTCACAAGAGAGGAGCCAGAACGTTTGAAATGAAGTCCTGTTCCCATAGTATGCTTTACATATCTTACAATTCTCTTGATAGCTGACCAATGTGCAGAAGTGGGAGCATGCAGATATTGACAAACCTTATTAACAGCAAATGAGATATGTGGACGTGTGAGAGTTAGATATTGTAATGCTCCCACAGTACTTCTATACCTTATACTCTCTTCTTCTTGAAGTGGCTCACCTTCATATGCTGAGAGTTTTTCTGAGGAAGATAAAGGTGTAGGTACTGGCTTGCAATTCTTCATTCCCATGCGAGACAAAAGCTCAATGATATATTTCTCCTAATTTAACACAATACCATCTTGAGTCTTTCTGACTTCAATCCCGAGGAAGAAATGCAAGTCACCTAGGTCCTTCAAGGCAAACTCTGAGCTCAAGTCATGCAGAAGTGCATTAGTAGCATTTTGTGAAGAACTTGCAACTATGATATCGTCAACATATATAAGCACAAAGATGACTACTCCAGTCTTGTTATAAATAAACAATGACATGTCAGCTTTAGAGGCAATGAAACCAAGATATTTCAATTGTAAGCTTAATCTGGAGTACCATGCTCTGGGTGCTTGTTTTAGACCATAGAGTGTCTTGTCAAGCTTGCAAACATACTGTGGTGACTTTTTATCCTCATATCCAGGTGGTTGTCTCATAAACACTTCCTCTTCCAGAACACCATGCAAAAACGCGTTCTGTACATCTAGCTGTCTTAGGCTCCAACCCTTAGATACAGCAATGGCTAGCACAAGTCTGATAGTTGCAGCTCTCATAACAGGACTAAAAGTGTCTTCATAATCAATACCATAACGTTGCTTAAAGCCCTTTGCAACTAGACGTGCCTTATACCTGTCAATGGAGCCATCTGCCTTCTTTTTAATTCTGTACACCCATTTGCAATCAATGATATTTTTGCCTTTTTGGTTTGGTACAAGATGCCAGGTTTTGTTCCTCATAAGTGCAGAATATTCCTCATTCATTGCCTTCTTCCACTTAGGATCGTCAAGTGCACTACTCAACGTTGTTGGTTCTCCTGAAATACACAACATTCCATATGGTATAGTTCCATCTTTTCGTATTTTAGTATTCCGTATACCTTTCTGTAGACGTGTCATAACCGTGAAGAAGCTGCTGGCTGGACCTCAGGAATACTGGCCACAGAAGATCCTGACGAGTCTGCATGCGCTGACACAGGGGAATCTGGCGCCTCCTGCGCAGATGATCCTGCAGCCGCTAGTGTGGCCGCCTCCCCGGTACGCACACGAGGGCCAACCGCCCGGGTCGGCACAGCAGATCCGCTGCACGACCGCGGTTGCAGGCGCATGCGGGGAGAGGGGAATCCGGCCCCGCTGCTGGTCCCGCCTGTTGCTGAGGTGGCGGCGCGGGAGTGGCCCTCCCTTGATTCGTTGCCGCAGCTGACAGAGGCGTGATCCAAGGCGGATCTGCTCGCGCGATCTGAGGTCTGCACACGCACAGGAGTTCCAGGCGCCGCCGGATCACCTTCGTTGTCCGTGCCAGGTTCGTCTTCTTCCTCAACATGCAATATAGGGTCAATTTGAGCTATATTTTCAGGATTTTGATCGTTTTGAGCCCTGTTTTCTCCAGAGACCTGCACAGGCAACAGAGAAGAGCAAGTACCAGTAGAAATATCATCACTTTGATTAGTACAATTGTCGCCCCCATGATCAAAAGACCGAAGATGTGAAGGAAGAAGAAGAATCTCCTTGCGAAGAAGTGCACCGGCATTTGGATGAAGTGATGCAAACGGAAACACGGACTCGTCAAAAACAACATCTCGGGATATGTAGACCCTACCACTAAGAACATCAAGACATTTGACCCCTTTATGCATGGGACTATACCCTAAAAAGACACACTTTTTTGAGCGGAAAGCAAGTTTGCGTGTATTGTAGGGTCTAAGCTTGGGCCAACATGCACAAATGAAAACACAAAGAGATGTGTAGTTTGGTGTGGCACCAAGGAGTCGTGTAATAGGAGTTTCAAATTTGATAACTTTGCTTGGAAGCAAATTGATAAGATATGTAGTAATTAAGAATGCTTCATCCCAAAATTTAAGTGGCATGGATGATTTGCGAGCAATGCAAGCCCCATATCAACTATGTGACGATGCTTTCTTTCAGCAGATCCGTTTTGTTGGTGAGCATGAGGACAAGAAACATGATGTGATATGCCAAGGTTTTGGAAGAAAGAATTCAGTTTTTCATACTCACCACCCCAGTACTTTGCATAGCAATGATTTTAGAGTTCAGTTTGCGTTCAACAAGATTTTGGAAATTGATAAAGACTTGGAAGACATCAGACCGTTTCTTTAACAAATAAATCCAAGTAAATTTACTATAGTCATCAATAAAGCTTACATAATAGGAAAATCTCCCAACTGAAGTAGGGGCTGGCCCCCATACATCGGAAAATATAAGTTGTAGGGGAGCAGTAGACACACTAGTAGAGATGGGATAAGGTAATTGATGACTTTTTGCTTGTTGACACGGATCACAAACTAACTCAACACTATTCTCATAAGAGAGTTTATTTTTGCTAAGAACGTATTTAGCTGTGACTAAAGATGGATGACCTAAACGACTATGCCACCTTGATGATGATGGCTTGGTGACAATGTTGGCTTGTTTGTTGGACCATGAAGATGATGACGATGATATGAGTGGGTAGAGGCCTCCCACGCACTGTCCTCTAACAATGATTCTCCTTGTTCTCAAATCCTTAACCAAGAAAAAATAAGGGTAGAATTCTATGAGAACATTGTTATCAAGGATGAAACGATGAACGGAAACAAGATTTTTTCATGTTTGAGGGACATGAAAGACATCTTTCAAGTGCAAATTTTTCATGGGGTTTTTAACAATTGAACTACCAATGTGAGTGATATTCATACCAGAACCGCTTGCCGTGCGAATTTGGTCACCTCCGTTGTACTTCTCCCGTGTTGTCAACTTCTCAAGTTCACCTATGATGTGATTTGTTGCTGCACTGTCGGCGTACCAGTTTGTATCTACGCCATAGGAGACAGCATGCGCCTCCTTCTCTTCCTGATCGTTCTCTTCATAGCGCCACCAGCAAACACGTGCGCCTCCTGGATGGTGCTTGTAGCATATCTGACATTCAGGGTAGTCGTGCTGTTGTTCACGCACCTGATGCTGCTGTTGTTGTCGAGGGCGTCCTCTGAATCCGCCGCTTCTGTTTGCAGGAGAGGGCTGGTGGTCACCGCGGTCACCGCGATCACCACGGCCGCGCCCCTTCCTCCTTGCCCACGGGGTCTGCCGCGGGACTGGCCACGGCCTCTGTAGACTGCGTTGGCCGATGAATGAAATCCTCCTGAGGATGAATCACCCAGCATCTCCATCCTCTGATCAAAAGCGGAGATCTGAGCAAAAAGATCGTCAGCGGTGATGGTGTTCTTGACAGCGCCGATCGCCGCCACCACGGAGTCGTAGTCGCGATTGAGTCCTGCCAGGATGTAGTCCACCATCTCCGGGTCAGAGACGGGGCGCCCAGCAGCAGCAAGTTCGTCCCCAAGGCTCTTCATCTTCGCCATATACGCCGAGCTCGACATGGTGCCCTTCTTGGTGTTAGTGATTGCGATCCTCAGATTGGTGATCCGGGACTGCGATTGCGAGGCGAAGAGATTTGTCACCGTCGTCCAGAGCTCGTAGGTGGAGTCCTTCCCGACGACTTGTGCAAGGATTTCTGGAGACATGGAATTGAGTAGATATGATAAGATCTGTTGATCTTTGGTGATCCAGGGCCCGTACAGAGGATTCGGCTCGCCGTAGTTTTGTCTGCCTTCGTGACCTCCACCATCCTCGGCGGAGCGGCGTCGAAGTTATCCAGGAGCCCAGTAACCTGCGCACCTCGCAGGGCTGGGAGGACATGCGTCTTTCAGAGGATGAAATTTCCTCTTGCGAGCTTCTCTGACGGCGGCGATCCAAGGTTAAGAGCGACGCCGGCTGAGGGGGCCATGGAGACGATGGTATGTGGTTTAGGGTTTTGATTTTGTGCTAGATGTATGGGAAGAGGTGGCTCTGATTACCATGTAAGATGATAAGCGTTCCTACTCCCTCGAGGGGAGCCGCGGTCTGTATATATATTGATGTAGCCTTGGCGTACAAGGAAGATTACAAAGAGTTTGAGTAGAATACGTGAGGGAAAGGAGTTGAAGATTACACGGAGCAATATTCTCTAACAATCTCCAGGTCTTTGCGGATGGACTCCACATCATCGCGAATGCCCGGAATGAGAGCCCCCCTGTCCGTCATGGCCGTCGCCGCCCAGCCCAGCATGCTGTCCAGAGCCGTGCTAGCCAGGCTCACCGCCGTCGTCACCGCCAACGACTCCATCTCTCCCTCTCGCTCGATCACTCTCTCTCTCTCTCTCTCGATCACGCTAGCTCAAGCACAGGGCGCCTCTTTCTCTCTAGGCCTTTCTCTCTAGGTCTTTTGGTGTTTGTGCTTCAATAGGGGCCGAGGGTGGGAATGTGATACATGTATATAGAGTTACTTCGGACACCTCTATATGTCGCAAGTGACGACGAGTCCACGCGGGGTCACGTAGGCCCCACACGCCCTCGCACCTGTAATGGCGTTTGACGGCATCAACCAGGAATCTGCATGCCAAGTCCACCGGGCACCCACCCGTGACCCGTCGATCGGCGTTCTACGCAAGGCACAGACATGTCTCCGTCAACCTACTAGCTAGCACATCAGGGGAGAAGACTTTGCACTTGCACGTAGTAGCAATGAAAGTGTAGGTAGGTTTCCCTTCTCTTATTCGATCGCAATCTTATTTTCCATGGTCTTTCATTCCGCAACTTGTGATTTTCATGGAGTACATCGTCGAAGTTTATGTAAAGTTTGACCAAGTTTGTAGAAGACAATGTGAACATTTACAATAACAAATCTATATGATATCAAAATATATTCAATGATAAATCTGATGGTATTGATTTGATGGTGTATATGCTAATATATTTTTCGGTCTATCTAGAGCACATCTAAGTGTCTGGATCAAACATAAGGAAAAAGAGAAAGGAAAAGAAAAAAGAAAAATATCTGCATGAATCTTCATGTAAATTCAATGACACAGAATGTAGATATGCAAAACTTATGACACATCTAGATGTGCTTTAGCAAACCGTGTATTTTTCTACAAACTTGAGGAAAGGTTATAAAGTTTGACTTTAGCAAAGCTGATAATTAAAAATGAAGGGAGTACTACTGCTACGTACACGCTGACAAGCTATCGAACCAGCTGAGAAAGAAAGACACTAGGCGAAGTATCACGGCCGCGCGCGGAAGCTTCTCCGGGCGCAGGAGGGGGAGATTGCGCGAGAATGCATGTGTGGTCTGGTCTAGCTTCGCTTCGAGCATGTGGCTATCCTTCCCAAGTGGCCAAGTGCCGCGCGCGGCCAGCGACCGACGTGCGCCCATCTTTTGCTACGGAGAAAAATATACCTGCAGCCTCACACGCTAATCGCTAACCATTGTCAACCATGATGCATATGGCTCTCCATCATAATTAATTAGTTGACGCGTCGCGCTCATTTGAGTTTTTTGACGGCAAGAGCGGCCGGCTTTGCAACTCGGTAATTAACCACGCCTAGTCGTGCTGCTTCTCTGCGGTTTTAGCTTAACTCACTTCTTTGAGTTAGCAGACATGAGATTTCTTAGCTTGCTAGCAGGGTTACACCATCAACCACCACAAGTAGAAGAAAATCAGGTGGAGAGTCCGTCCATGATATAGGTCCTCTCCGTCCATCAAGCATGTGTTGAATTGCCTACATGCAACCAGATTGTACAATCGGTTGTTTGCAGTTTGTTGGAGGCTTTTTAGCAGTGTATATAGAAGTATACGACGAAAAGCGGATTGTTAAATGCATGTCTATATTCCGAAAGTAATGACATAAAAATTTAACGAAAAAGATAACGCTCATACGTGTGGGCATTTGCATCTCATCCACATGCATGGATCAACATTCGTTTGTGGTTGCACGAATCTTGACATGTTTTGCCAGATCTTTTATGCCACGTAGGACTGGCTGGTGTGTGGGCATTCATCCGGTCGCCCACACGCCCATTCACCACGCGGAGGGGCTGGTGTGTGGGTGTTTAGCAGTTCGCTCACACGCCAGTTTTCACGCACGCAGAGGGGCTGGTGTGTGGGCGTTTATCAGTTCGCCCACACGCCCGTCTCCTCTCCCATACTCAAAGCTGTCAGCTGCCATGTGTTTGGTAGGGGTATATGGCAACTGCCCTGGTGTGCTTGTAAGCAGATGACAACTTTCTCTTTACCCGTTTTTTTGCCATGTATTTTTTAGTGCTACATGGCAACTGCCTAGTATTAATAGGTGGCAACTTCTAAAGTTTCCAAATCATGCCAACTGTAGGACCAGACCATATACAGGGTAACAACTGTAGTTGTTCAAAAATGACATCTGACACTTGACCTGAGATGGCAACTGCAGTTGAGCAACATGGCAACTGCAGTTGTCAAACATGGCAACTGCAGTTATGCAACATGGCAACTGCAATTTAGCAACATGGCAACTGCAGTTAAACGAACATGGAAGAGGATCTGGACCACGACAACTGTGGGAACGCGTGCTGATATCACGCGGGGCGTGCGGGACCGTGAGGTAGGAGGCCGCACGTACGAGCATGTGGGCATTATCTATTTTGCCCACACGTAGGCGTATGAGAGGAACCGCGAGGCAAAAGACCGAACGTGTGTCCATTACTTGTTTTGCCTACACGTAGACATATGAACTGGTTCTTTTAGATACCACACGAAACATGTGGTCAGATCCCTTAACGTTCACACGTGTGAACATTATCGGGACTCAATTTTAATTATGAATGTTTGTACTTCCCAGACTGGGCCTGGCCGGATTTGAGCTTGAGATTTTAAGACCGGGCTTTCTAAAGAAGGACCAAGATGAATGGACGGGGCCAGACGTTAGAATTCAGATCTCTGTACAAGCACAAAGCCACATTAGCTTAGCTTTGACGGGTTGCTAAAGAAAAACTTGTGATGTTGGCAACCAGATGAGTTACACGAACCTAGTGATCTAAAAAGTTTTATGTTACTTCACGGAAGGAGTACTACGTACTAGCTCTAGTATACGGCGCATTCTGTTCCCCTTGTTCAGGGAACTGACAATTTAACAGTAAAAGGGTTCGACGCATCACGCATGAGAGAAATGAAGCCTTGTGAGGTGCTCTCAAGAGTGCAGGAAAGTACAGCAACCGTAGATACAAAATCGTGGGTGGTATCTGAGCTTCTTCAGGCAGGCGAGCGTGCACGGTTCTCCGATTAACATTTTTTTAAATACACTAGGAAAATTGCCCGAACGTTCCACGGCCAGACCCGGGCCTCATGGGTGTGCAGCCGGTGCGACGGCACATGGCCCCCCACTTCTAGGGGCCCCAAATTTCGGAGTACCTGCATGTAGTCCATCCATGCGCCCATCGTGATGCATCACATGGAGCAGGCCCTCGCGGCCTTCGTGGACAATGGCTCGACCAGCAGCAGGACCAGTCCTCTAGAGCCCGATCCCCGCAACGCGTCCCTTGGTGTTCGTTAGAAATCAGTCCCTTCGTGTTCGTTAGAAGTCAGTTCATCTTCTTTGCCTAGGCACGACGACGGTCGCGATCCAGATCGATCCCTTGGCCAGAACGTGAAGCCTAAGATGACGCTATCAAGCAGGCTAGCAGCGGCCAGGGAGTGCAGTCCTGATTCCTGAACGTGAGGCCTAAGTAGTGCGCATGTAATTTTGTGTTTGTCAGCGGCTCCGCACGATCTGCTGATTGGAGCCTATCAATCCCTTGTCCAGGAGCAATTTGAGTTGGCCTTCTCCATCGGCTATCCTCGAGGACCCACGAGCCCCATAACGGTGAGTTCCGCATGTTAGAATAAATTTAAGGCATACCGTTGATCATCGAAAGACCATCATATCACATGAGCACGACACCGAGATTTGTTAACGAGATTCATCGATATGGCTACATTCTCAGGGCCTTGACTATGGGCGCTCCTCCCCATGACACCGCTACAATACCAAACCCGGTCGCCCTGGACACCGGCTCATGTCGCCGGCTTCCCCTGCGTCCCGGTGCTATTATGTTGGCATAAGTTACATTGTGTGTCTACCCCCGATATATATGAGAGGCATAGGATACAAGTGTCCTATTAGGACACAACTCCTACCCTATCTACACACAGTCCAAAACTAAGTCCAACTGTAACCTACCGTGTACAATAATATTTGACACAACTCTAACAAACTCCACCTTGGCGAATATTCTCCACCGCCTTGAATTCGTCTGTGCGTCAAACCTTCATGTACATTGGACTTGAGATACGTCATGAGCACCGCTGCTACTCCCAGACTCCATGTGACTCCACCTGCAACTGTAGTCCCTTCTCGTCTTCTTCATAGTCAACACTCGAGCAAAATTAAGTTCCTTATTACTCTAGGTGCTCCCAACTTTCAGAGTATCAGTCCAACGTCATCACACACTGATCACTGACTTGCGTGAAAGTGAACAACTCACATATTGGGTGTCACGCATAAGAGTTACCTGAACTCAACATCACCGCTCCTTTCTTGACCGTCTATCTGAAACTTGAAGGAATTTCACCGTTGTTTGTAGTCATCCCGAGTCAAATTCGCAGTTGTCTCACCACATGTATGACCACCAAAGCCCTGGCCCGTCTCCATGTCCGTGCATACCGCACGCCTCGCCGCTATTACCGCGTCGAGCCTCCGCTGTCCCGATCGAGTCTCAAGGGTCGCGAACCCACACCACTCAACCCCCACTGCAGAGTACCACCGATCATCACAGATCGATGACGAGTTTCACGCTTCCATCAGACCACTGGGCTCCAGTCCGAACTGTGTGTCACTCGCTTTTCCCGCTGAATAGGCTTCGACTCTCTGTGCACTCCATAGCCCCTCAATCAGCTCCACCTTCAACTTGACTCCATGGTAGATGATCAGTCCACCCTCTGCGCCCCGTCGACTTCAAGCTCACATGCGTACGCCATCTTGAATCAACCCCGCGCCATAGTCTTATTGAAACCACACAAGCCCTCGGGGCCTGCGCCACGTGTTTCCACGCCCCAGAAGTCGGTCACCATCAGCATCACGCTCCTATGTCGTCGTCGCCGATCCACCACCGTCTTCTGTACCAACCGACTTCCGTTGATCCGTCAGACTGTCCAGTCCGACCCAGCCAAACTTGTTCGACTCATGACATGCTCCAGACTCCGCCTCACGTGCAATTAGCAACACTTCCAAAAGAAAAGTTCACTTTCCTGGTAGTCTCCATGGGTGCACCAAGCTTTGCCCCCATAACCTCCAAAGCTTCCTTTTCTTAATTGTGTTGTTGTCCATGCCACGTCAAATACTGCAGATTGTTCTTCCTTTTTTTTGTATCAAACAAATCTCAAGTGTTTTCATCAGCATGTACCGATGCACCACGCGCTAGCAGCCTCCCGCATCAGTCGGCCTTGTGCCCAGCCATGGGCCAGCAAGCGGCCACCTGCACAGCCGAGTCCGAATGGGCCTTGGACCGTATCGTGTAGCATCGCCCCGCCTTACTTGTGTCTTCGCTGCGGCTTGCTCCGCGTGGACGTCCGCGTGTACCACACACTGCTCGAATCGATCCGATCTCGCCGAGAATTCGGCTACTACAAGTCCCGCTGCCGCCGCCTACGCGCTGATGGGTTGTACGCTCGCCCGCCCGATCCATCAATCGATCGCCGCACGTCTCGTCTCCTGCTGCCATGTGCACACGTGTCTTCCGTTGATCTTGCTTTTCTCCGATCTCGTCGAGCACCACGCCCTAGTCGGCTGCATCCCAACTCCATACTTCCTCTAGATCAACAATTCACATCATCCGAACAACCTAGCTCATGATATCACTTGTTAAAATAAATTCGAGACATACCGTTGATCATCCGAGGACCAAGCAATCACACGAGCACGACACCGAGATTTGTTAACGAGGTTCATCGATATGGCTACATCTCTGGGGCCTGACTATGGGCGCTCCTCCCAATAACACTGCTACAATACCGCACCCGGTCGCCCTGGACACCGGCACATGCCGCCGGCTTCCCCTGCGTCCCGGTGCTATTATATTGGCATATGTTATATTGTGTGTCTACCCCCGATATATATGAGAGGCCTAGGATACAAGTGTCCTATTAGGACACAACTCCTACCCTATCTACACACAGTCCAAAACCAAGTCCAACTGTAACCTACCTTGTACAATAATATTCGACACAACTCTAACACCGCAGTCCTCCTAGAATTATCTTAGGAGAAAAATTAGATAGGGACCATGTATGTGGAAGGCTATTGTGATGTGGTGTCTGGTTGGGAGGAGAGGGAGAAGAGGGGGACCATGCATGGAAAAGAGAGTGAAAAGAGGGGAGGACCACACGGAGCCTCTTGGTTGGTCATGTTGATGTTCAGACTCCGGTATATCTCCCTCGCATTTGTCTCCACTTTTTGCAAAATAAATAAATGTCCGGACTGCTTCACGGACCGGTAAAGGTTCCCTATTGATGCAAAAATAAACAAATGTCTTCGCCCGGACATATACTGGTGTTTTACACTTAGAGATGCCCTTACCTCCTCACCATCACCGGTCAGTCATTGCCTACATCATTTACAACGACATGACTTCGCACCATTGCTTATGATCCTGCCCAGGGATCTGTCTCATTTCCTTCCCTATATATGTGTGTGTGTGAATTACCTGCATATTATTAATTTATTGAGGAAATTTGCAGTTTACCAACCCAGTGTGCATTGTCTTCTTGCAAATTTTGTCAACTTGAAGTAATTTCAGAATTTATTGGTCTTACTTTCAATACTACTTGCTAGTGTGCTTGACTAACTAATTGCCAACACATGCCCCTGAAAGGTAATACTGATATGTAGTTTTATAGTTAAAAAAACTGATATGTAATTTGCTAGTAATTGTGTAATAAGTTCAGGCTCTATTCAGTCCCATGACCTCGGCTACTATACATGAGTTCAAAAAGTTTCTTAATATATGTTGGCGTACTGACAATTTTTTGGTACACTGGATATGCATATGAGAGATGTTTTCTACTTGTGTGCTAATAATGTTAACCTGGTTACATCAATCAACTTAAGAGAGGAGGCAGCTCCGGCGACAGCTTGGAGAGATAAAATGACAATTGGATAATACTTATATTCATCTATTCATCAGTACACATTATGATTTCCCTATCCATAATCCAATCACTTGAAGAAAGCAACATGCTTCAGGACTATATACATGCCGACGTGTGGTCTGACCAATCTAGTGCGTACACAAATGATTAATCTTTTTTTTTTTAGAACAAAGGCTCGAGAGAGAGAAATGATCAATCTAGGTAAGCACATTCAGGTTCCAACCATTCAGGTTCCAATCTAGTGAGTATCCATTGATTCTAACTTTCTAAGCATCCGGTAATTCCATCTCTTAACTACTTCCTCCGTCCGAAAATACTTGTCATTGAAATAGATGTATCTAAATGTATTTTAGTTATAGATACATCCATTTTCATCCATTTTGATGACAAGTATTTTCGAACGAAGGAAGTACTAAATACTAACCAATGGCAAACCGTGGCTTGAGGAAGAAGAATAAATGATATTGAGTGGTCCTTCTTGCATCGTGGCTTTGGGCTGCAGCACCACTTCCTTGGCGCCAGCCCACATCACAGCTTCGCCATGGCAAGGAGCCAGCTTGAATCAACTTAGTTGTTGCCGCTGGATTAGCGTTTTCCTGCCTGTACGTGGCTATGAGAAGGATGTGGGGACTGCTAAGAATCCCTACCTGCAGGCAGCAACGTTGCAACAAAAAATGATAACAAAGAGATGCAAATGATTCTGAATCGAGCCACAATTAGTCAATCAGGAGCATCAGTTTAGCAAAAAGGACGTAATGGACTTCAATAAAAAAATGGAATAAGAAGCAATCAGTATGTATTGCCTCCTTGAGGACCGGCATGCAGAAGCTGAGGATGCTTCAGTAGCAACCTTGCAGCTGAATTTGCACCAGGTCGCAGGAGGATACACGGGAGTCATTGTGCATTCCGGCCATGAAAGTGTCCATGATCTCAACCGGTGTAGCGGCAGGGAAGTAGCCGACATCAAGGTGCCGGAGGAAGAGACGGTGGGGGAAGGATCACCGTCTTGCGTGGGTCGAGGAACTCGAGGATTCCGGGGAGGAGGTCGTCGGGGAGTGTCGATGTAGCTTCAGTTTGTTGGAAATCCTCATCGTCCCATGGAACACCTCTGCTATAAGCATTGTCGTCATCCTCGTCCACCTGTGGCTCCAACGGCAGCTGCCGAGGTGGCTGCGGGGCTCAGGGCCATGGCAAGGTTTGTCGGCGAGGTGTAGGGCTTCTTTGATTCATAGAATTGCAAAAACATAGGAATAGAAAAAACACAAGATTGGAATGACATGTCTATCGGATCCATATAGAATTTGAGTTTGTTTGATTGTGTCAAGGGAAAAACAAAGGATTTCTTTCGAGAGGTTTGAGTGGATGCTAGAATTCCTGTGAAATGTAGTACAAATGAATCCTCAAGAAAAAATCCTACAGGATTCAATCCTATGAATCAAACGATCAACATAGGAAAATTTCCTAAGGATTCTAATCCTTCAAAAATCCTATGAAAATCCTTTAAATCAAAGAGACCCTCAAGCAGTGGCGAAGCCACCGCCCAGCGACCCTGGGCACTTGCCCGGGCTAGCTGGTTCGTAACAATAGCGATCGATAGATTAAATAAAGGTCTAAAACTGATCGGTAACTTGCTTTACCCGTGCAAAAAACACTGGGTCTTTGTTTTTCACAACTTCAGAGCCCAACAAACAAGTAATACTTGCAGTCAACCCACGTCAAAACAAAACAAAACAACCCACGGAATACCTACGACGGATCGATCTATCCAATTATCTCCTGTCTCTTTGTTTCTCAGGTGCGGGCGCAGGGAGTGGGCGACAGAGGGGCGCTGGCGGCTAGCCTTGAGGATGTGCCCTAGACGACGGCCGGTGGCAAACGACCCCAGGCTCCCTCGCAGTTTATATGTCCGGTCGTTCTGCAGCCTCTCCTTCCTCTCATCCGGCTTCGGCTTCTGTTTCGACTTCCTTCGGTAAGAAATCTCTGTCCAAATTAGGGCCAATGATCCCTTATCTCTGAAGTCTGAATAATTGGTCTGGGAAGTTGGATTGATGCAAAGTATGGATTGAGATGCACACACTAATTATACACAGGCAGACTATGGTGTGTGTGATATGCAACTCATGGCGTGAGAGTTCAAGGTCGGGCTTAGGGGTTAGGGCTTAAATTTAGGGGGGAAATAGTTGGGGGTGAACATGAATTCATGAATAGAGATAATTTCTATTTGTTTCCTGGCTACTGGAAACTACAAAATTGAAGTATGTAAGAAGAGGGCAACTTGCAGGCCATGGTATATGCTTTAGTGAAGGAGCTAATGGTGTGCTTGATTGCTTCTCATGTCTTGACCTCAATAATTCTTTGTAACGCCCCGGATACAACTTTCCATATTCGTACTCCGACTCTTGCCTTTTCCGGAGATGCGGCATGAGATTTCCTTTGTGGTTCGGTTTTGTTTTTGTTTTGCATTTTGTTCATGTTATGCATTTCATATCATGTCATCATGTACATCGCATTTGCATGCGTGTTCGTCTCATGCATCCGAGCATTTTCCCTGTTGTCCGTTTTGCAATCCGACACTCCTACGTCCTCCGGCGCCCCCTTTTGTTCTCCTTTCGTGAGCGGGTATTAAACTTTTTCGGAATGGACCGAGATTTGCCAAGCGGCCTTGGTACACCACCGGTAGACCGCCTGTCAAGTTTCGTGCCATTTGGAATCCGTTTGATACTCCAACGGTTAACCGGGGAATCGTAAAGGCCTCGTGTGTGTTGCAGCCCAACACCCCTCCAAGTCAGCCCGCAAACCCATCCAAACCCCCTCCATCCTCTCGGTCGTTCGATCACGATCGCGTGGCCGAAAGCCGCACATCATTTCGACATTCCTACCTCCCTCTACCTATATATATGTGTAACCCTTCCAAATTCGCGGTCTAAACCCTACTCTTCTTCATCCTCGCGCCGCCGGACGCGTCCGCGTCGCGCCGGACATGTCCACCGCCGCTGCCACCTCGTTCCGGCCAATCCAAAGCCGCCACGTCGCCTCCGCCGCCGCTCCTGGCCAACCAGGCGTCGCCACATCACCCCGCCTCCCTCTCTCTCCTCCGCGCCCGCGTCGGCCCGCCCGAGCCCACGCGCGGCCTGCGGGGCCCATCTCGCCGTCGCCCGCCCTCCGCGAGTGCCCGAGGCCGAGCCGGCTCCTCCCTGCGCCGAGTTCCTTCGCCCCGCCGCCGTCCAAGGTCGATGCCGGCGACCCACTCCACAGCGTCGCACGCCGCCCACCGCCATCGCTGTGCCGTCGAATGCCGCCGTCTCCGCCGCCCCGCACCTCCAGCACAGCTCCGGCCGGTCCCGTCCTTCTCCTCACTCCGGCGTCCTCTTCAGATCCGGCCACCGCAAGGAAGAACTCTGGCCAACCTCGGGATGCGCGTTGAAGAACCCTAGATCTGAAAATTTTCGGAGGTTGTTTTCGTTGCTAAGTCTTTTCCCCCTTATATTTTAATGCTTTGTTCTTCATGCCATAACTCCTCATCCTCTGCTCCGTTTTGCGTGCATGATATATCAAAATGTTCATCATGATGTGCTCTTCATTTTGTTCCGGTGTGCCATGCTTGTTTGAGTCCATCTTGATGCCCAAATCGTTGATGCAAGAGTGCTAAAAAATGTTAGATGCTGATTCTTAACAGATCTTGAGCATTTGTCATTTTTGCCATGATTATTGTGTGTTGCATATGGGCATAAGCGCTACATGTGTTTTGGGCTATGCCATGCCATCTTTACAGGGGTGTATGCCATGTATTTTTGTGATCAATGTGGTGACTAGCACATTCTTGCAAAATAGCTCTGGTAATGTTGCTGATTTCAGAGACTTAGAATTTTACTAAGTCATTGCTTTGCTGTTATTTGTATGCCATGTGTTCATGTTGCTACAAAGAGATCCATGCTTCTTTTGAGTATGTTCATTAAGGATGATTTTGACATATGGTTATGCTCTATCCATCCTTGTCCCTGTTTGCATTTATGGAGTACCCTAGCATGACTTAATCTTGCTCTACTTTTTCTATAAAATGTTCCTGACATATTGTTTACTTTTTAATCAATTTTGCCAAGGTCGTAGTTGATCCATGCATGCTATGAGATTGTTCTTGCCATGGTTAGCGTCATGAACATGCCTTCTTGCTGATGCTATGCTTATCTTGTCATGCAATGCCTTGTGGTGAGTGAATCGAGCTCGCAAAGAGGTGTTCGTAACTCTGTTTTTGCCATGTCCAGTTTTCTGCTAAGTCTGAATCTGTTAACGAAACTTGCTATGTTTACATGGGTGCCATCATATCTTCTGATCCTTTTTGGCTTACGGTCAGTAAGGTACTTTTCTTCTATGCTTTGAGTAGATTGATGCCATGCCTTTTTTTGCTATGTTCTGTTCCTGTAGCATGTTATTTGCTTGCTCTAAATATTGCTTCCTGATGTTAATTCCCGACATGTTAATATTTTCACTAAGTCTGTGATGCTGATATCTTTTGCCCTTTCGCCATGCATATAACATCCCACATATTAGGCCATGTTTTGCATCATGTTGCTTGCGCATTGCACCGTGGTTGATTGTGGTTTTCTTTTGCTTGTTCTCTTGCTTTAGGTAGAGTTGGGAGATGATTACGTGATCGAGGAACCAGTTGAGTACGCTTACGAGGATCAAGCTTTCGTCAACTCGGAGAACTTTGCAGGCAAGATGACCATACCCTTGAAATCACTTCTATCTTTGCTTGCTAGTTGCTCGCTCTATTGCTATGCCGCGATACCTACCACTTACTATATCATGCCACCCATATTTCCCTGACAAGCCTCTAACCCAACTTTCCTAGCAAACCGTTGTTTAGCTATGTTACCGCTTTGCTCAGCCCCTCTTATAGCGTTGCTAGTTGCAGGTGAAGATGGAGTTTGTTCAATGTTGGAACATGTTTATTCTTGGGATATCATTATTATCTCTTATTTACTACTCCCTCCGTAAACTAATATAAGAGCGTTTAGAATACAACTTTAGTATTCTAAATGCTCTTATATTAGTTTACAGAGGGAGTATAATGCATATATATATACTTGGTAAAGGGTGGAAGGCTCGGCCTTATGCCTGGTGTTTTGTTCCACTCTTGCCGCCCTAGTTTCCATCATACCGCTGTTATGTTCCTTGATTTTGCGTTCCTTACGCGGTTGGGTTATAATGGGAACCCCTTGACAGTTCGCTTTGAATAAAACTCCTCCAGCAAGGCCCAACCTTGGTTTTACCATTTGCCACCTAAGCCTTTTCCCTTGGGTTCTGCAGACTCAAGGGTTATCTTTATTTTAAAACCCCGGGCCAGTGCTCCTCTGAGTGTTGGTCCAAACTAGAGTCCTTTGCAGCGCCCCCTCGGGGAAACTCGAGGTTTGGTTTTAGTTGTACGGAGCCCTCATCAGGTGTCCCCTAAGAACGAGATACATGCGACTCCTATCGGGATTTGTCGGCACATCGGGCGGCTTTGCTGGTCTTGTTTTACCATTGTTGAAATATCTTGTAACCGGGATTCCGAGTATGATCGCGTCTTCCTGAGAGAAGGAATATCCTTCGTTGACCGTGAGAGCTTGTGATGGGCTAAGTTTGGACACCCCTGTAGGGTTTTTGAATTTCCGAAAGTCGTGCCCGCGGTTATGGGAAGATGGGAATTTGTTAATATCCGGTTGTAGAAAACTTGACACTTAACTTAATTAAAATGAATCAACCGCGTGTGTAGCCGTGATGGTCTCTTTTCGGCGGAGTCCCGGTAAGAGAATACGGTCTCGTGTTATGCTTGAACGTAAGTAGTTTTCAGGATCACTTCTTGATCATTATAGCTTCTTGACCATGCTTTGCTTCTCTTCTCGCTCTCATTTGCGTAAGTTAGCCACCATATATGCTACTAGTGCTTGCTGCAGCTCCACCTCAATACCCCTTTTCCTACCTTAAGCTTAAATAGTCTTGATCGCGAGGGTGTGAGATTGTTGAGTCCTCGTGACTCACAGATACTTCCAAACAGTTGCCAGTGCCGATGATACCAGTGTAGGTGATGCAACTTTGCTCAAGTAGGAGCCCGATGAAGATCTTGATCGTAGTCTATGTTTCCTTTTCGGACGATCAGTAGAGGAGCCCAATTGGGGCGATCGGGGATCTAGCATTAGGGGTTGTCTTTCTTTATTTGGTTCTGTAGTCGGACTTTGATTGTATTCTGGATGATGTAATGCTATATTCATGTATTGTGTTAAGTGGCGATTGTAAGCCAACTCTTTAACCTTTCATATTCAGTACATGGAGTGTGTAAAGATTACTTCTCTTGCGACATTCCTACTTTGCGGTTATGCCTCTAAGTCGTGCTCCGACACGTGGGAGATATAGCCGCATCGTGGGTGTTACAAGTTGGTATCAGAGCCTTCCCCGACTTAGGAGCCCCCTGCTTGATCGAATAGCTGGCGTTGTTGAGTCTAGAAAAAAAGTTTTGAGTCTTATAGGATTATATATATCGGAGAGTAGGATTCTTTTTACTCCTCAGTCCCTTCGTCACTCTGGTGAGGCCTCCTGACGTAGAGTTTTGACTCTTCTCTTCTCAAATTTCACAAAAAAAAAATTAGGATCACGCGGGTATCTTGGAATCGTTCCGATGGTTTTGTGATGAGAACAATGTTCTTGGTGCCTCCTGGCATTTAGGGGTTGTGGCAGTGTCCCTGGGAGTTGAGCTCTGAGGTGTTGTCGTCACAATTTTATCGTTGCAGTTCTGAAATACCTGAGTTTGCCGACATCGAAAATCTCCTTTATGCAGTTGTTGGTGAGATAACCTCGACGCCACCCAGTACTGGGGCGGGAGTTCGGGAGTATTGCCATAACTCGTATAACGGATGCTTTTCGAAGGTTGAGGTAAATGGTTTCCGAAGGTTTTCTTGGTTATGTGTTGAAGGATGGATACATCTGGATGTAGGATTTGCTAGTTTTGGGTGAGATATTATGCTTCCCATGTATCCCCAACACTCGATTGCATAACCAGAAAGTTTCGGAAGTTTATAAGTGGGAATTCAAGTAGCTCCTAGAATATCTTTCCAACAAACACATGATACGATATGGGATCTATCATATGTTTGTTTCCGGCTTATTCTGCAAGCGAATCTTTGTTTTTGTTTTGAGTTGTGGTATTTGAGTTGCTTCGAAGTCAAATGTTGATTCCACACCTTTCCTAAGCGGCATCCTCATATTTCTATGTGAGTACTAATCCTTCATGATCATCGAGGTTGTCACGTTAATTCTTTTTCAACTGGCGTGTTTCTCTTCAAGTGGATCCGATCATTTCAACATTCGCGAGATAAATTCTCAGTTCTTTGCAACGGTGTTTGCTTCATCCGTCCCAAGTTGTCTTTGTTTTTCCCGCCCTACCACCCTTGTTTTCTTCAAGGACTCATATATCTTAATCAAGTATCCATTTTATTCGTGTGAACTTTCTTCATTCTTTTCCTTCAATGTTCTTATCTGGTGATTCTCATGAGGATGATAAAGTGAGCTTCAAGTTCATCATTCTTCGTTCTTTTTTCTTCTCCGGTGGATTCAAGTCAAGCTTTGTCGATCATATCCTTTCCTTATGTCAAATGCTTTCCCATGCCGTTGCACCTCTTAATCTTTCACCTCTCGCTATTCATTTGTTCGGGAGTGCTGAAGATATCTCACAAGACTCACGGTTACATTCTCGATCCATTCAAGTTATTTGGAGGTTGTTATCTCATTCAATCCATTTAATTCAACCGGTGTGATCTCTCTTCAAAATCATTCAAAAGGTGTTTCTTTTAAGTGGGCCCTAATCCACAGGTCTTTTCCCAGGATCTTACCTGACTCTTCTAATCTTCCCGGAGTTACTCTCTAATTAATTTCAAAGTTGACGTAAGAATGAGTTATCATCAGTCAAATGCCTTTCTCCAAGATCTGTCAAATTCTTATCACCGTTGGCTCAACCTTTAAATTCGTCATCCCGGAGTATCTCAACAATTCATGGTGGTGCTTCTCGTCGTCATTCTTGGATTTTGAAGACTGAAGAAGGTTTTTTCTCTCAATCTTGCTCCATTCTCTTCAAGATTCATGGTTCTAACTTGTTGCCATCCTCTCATAATTATTTTCTATTGTGAGAATTCTTTCCACCTATCTGAAGCAATTCAGGAGTCTTTTCAGTTTGATTCTCTGGAGGATATCATTTCAGAAGATTTATTCATTCCAGCCTTCAGCTCTCATTCTACAAATCTTACCGGTGCATCGTTCACGTTTTCTCTAATCAGATCGTGATCTCTTCGTTCTCATGTAGCTAAATCCCCTCAAGTATCTTCATTCGTTCTCTAATTCTTCTCGGTGTTTCTTTATATTTTTTTCAATCGTTTTCAATTCTTACGGTGGTTCTTCCCGGATTCTTCTTCCTTCGTTTATCATATCTATTTATTCGTTGTTTCAATTCTACCGGTGGTTCGTTGAAGACCTTCCCAAGTTCACGCTATATCTATCTTAATCCTTTTTTATGAGAATAAGTAGTATGCTAAATCCATTCCTTGTCATCAATCTAAATTGATGAAGGATACGCATAACATAATTTTTATTCTTGCTTCATCCAAGTTATTGATTTCTTCTTCCAGAGTTGTTCATCATATCACATTCTCGGTTCGAGATGCTTCATCATTCCTTTTTTGGAGATCCAAGTTTTCCGCATTATCACGTCAGAAAGCCCCATCATCGCAAGGCTTTACCTTGTGTTTTCAACTTCTCTTTCTTTCTATCATTCCTTATTACCGGAGTTCTTTGCGGTGGCTCTACATGGTGGTTTGTCTATCCTTGTTTATAGCAATCCAATCTATCGTTTCCGTTAGTGGCAGAATTTCACCTCATAAGTTTGTTGTCTATAAGTCCACAGCAAGCTTATCCTTTCGTTGTTGATAATCCAACAACTCCGTTCTAGCATTTGTTGTAAGTGTGCTCTCTCAAGATCTTGTTTCCCTTTGTTCATTTCATTCCATTCTTTCATTTCTTCCGGAGGCATTGTGATGTTGCTCTCTACGACCAATCATCTTGTTTTTTCAAAGATCATTTTCTTTCCTTTGCTTATCCATTTAACCGAAGTGTTGTGCCCTCTGCTCAAGTTCTTTTCGCCTTATCAAGTCTTACATCTTGTTTCAACTGGAGTGCTTGCATGTACTTATTGTCCATTGCAACCCCTTTCTTATGTCTTTCAACCTACAAGGTTCTCGTAATGTTCCTTGTTCCTCTTTTTATAACAGAGTATTTTTCAACTTTGTTCATCTTCGTTGTTTTCTTTCTTCCAAGTTTTTTCAACCTCTCAATGTTCTTTGGTTTCACTCATTTGTGAAAGAAGCAACCTTAGTTTTACCTTTTATCTTCCTCTTCCTTTTTCCTCCGGTGCCATCCTAGATCTCGGGACGAGATCCTCTCGTAGTGGTGGAGTGTTGTAATGCCCCTGATACAACTTTGCATATTCGTACTCCAACTCTTGCCTTTTCCGGAGATGCGGCATGAGATTTCCTTCGTGGTTGGGTTTTGTTTTCGTTTTGCATTTTGTTCATGTCATGGATTTCATATCATATCATCATGTGCATCGCATTTGCATACGTGTTCGTCTCATGCATCCGAGCATTTTCCCCGTTGTCCGTTTGCAATCCAACACTCCTGCGTCCTCCGGCGCCCCCTTTTGTTCTCCTTTCGTGAGCGGGTGTTAAACTTTCTCGGAATGGACCGAGATTTGCCAAGCGGCCTTGGTACACCACCAGTAGACCGCCTGTCAAGCTTCGTGCCATTTGGAGTCCGTTTGATACTCCAACGGTTAACCGGGGAACCGTAAAGGCCTCGTGTGTGTTGCAGCCCAACACCCCTCCAAGTCAGCCCACAAACCCATCCAAACCCCCTCCATCCTCTCGGCCGTTCGATCACGATCGCGTGGCCGAAAACCGCACATCATTTGGACATTCCTATCTCCCTCTACCTATATATGTGCAACCCTTCCAAATTCGCGGTCTAAACCCTAGTCTTCTTCATCATCGCGCCACCGGACGCGTCCGCGTCGCGCTGGACATCTCCACCGCCGCCGCCACCTCGCTCCGGCCAATCCAAAGCCGCCACGTCGCCTCTGCCGCCGCTCCTGGCCAACCAGGCGTCGCCACATCACCCCGCCTCCCTCTCTCTCCTCCGCGCTCGCGCCGGCCCGCCCGAGCCCACGCGCGGCCCGCGGGGCCCATCTCGCCGTTGCCCGCCCTCCGCGAGTGCCCGAGGCCGCGCCGGCTCCTCCCTGCGTCGAGTTTCTTCGCCCCGCCGCCGTCCAAGGTCGCCGCCGGCGACCCACTCCACAGCGCCGCACGCCGCCCACCGCCATCGCCGCGCCGCCGCACACCGCCACCGTCGCACCCTGCCACCTCGCTGCGCCGCCGAACGCCGTCGTCTCCGCCGCGCCGCACCTCTAGCGCAACTCCGGCCGGTCCCGTCCTTCTCCTCACTCCGGCGTCCTCTTCAGATCCGGCCACCGCGAGGAAGACCTCTGGCCAACCTCGGGATGCGCGCCGAAGAACCCTAGATCTGAGAATTTTTGGTGGTTATTTTTGTTGCTAAGTCCTTTCCCCTCATATTTTAATGCTCTGTTCTTCATGCCATAACTCCTCATCCGCAGCTCCGTTTTGCATGCATGATATATCAAAATGTTCATCACGATGTGCTCTTCATTTTGTTCCATTGTGCCATGCTTGTTTGAGTCAATCTTGATGCCCAAATCGTTAATGCAAGTGTGCTAAAAAATGTTAGATGCTAATTATTAACAGATCTTGAGCATTTGTCATTTTTGCCATGATTATTGTGTGCTGCATATGGGCATGAGCGCTACATGTGTTTTGGGCTATGCCATGCCATCTTTACAGGGGTGTATGCCATGTATTTTTGTGATCAATGTGGTGACTAGCACATGCATGCAAAGTAGCTCTCGTAATGTTGCTGATTTCACAGACTTAGAATTTTACTAAGTCATTGCTCTGCTGTTATTTTTATGCCATGTGTTCATGTTGCTACAGAGAGATCCATGCTTCTTTTGAGTATATTCAGTAAGGAGGATTTTGACATATGGTTATGCTTTATCCATCCATGTCCCTGTTTGCATTTATGGAGTACCCTAGCATGACTTAATATTGCTCTACTTTTGCTATAAAATGTTCCTGGCAGATTGTTTACTTGTTAATCAATTTTGCCAAGGTTGTTGTAGTTGATCCATGCATGCTATGAGATTGTTCTTGCCATGGTTAGCTTCATGAACATGCCTTCTTGCTGATGCTATGCTTATATTTTCATGAAATTTCTTGTGGTGAGTGAATCGAGCTCGCAAAGAGGCCTTCGTAACTCTGTTTTTGCCATGTCCAGTTTTCTGCTAAGTCTGAATCTGTTAATGAAACTTGCTATGTATACATGGGTGCCATCATATCTTCTGATCCTTTTTGGCTTATGGTCAGTAAGGGACTTTTGTTCTATGCTTTGAGTAGATTCATTCCATGCCTTTGTTTTCTATGTTCTGTTCCTGTAGTATGTTGTTTGCTTGCTCTAAACATTGCTTCCTGATGTTAATTCCTGACACGTTAAAATTTTCACTAAGTCTGTGATGCTGATATCTTTTGCCCTATTGCCATTCTTGTTTGAACCTGCTCTTGTGTGATTTAGCCGTAACTCAGTGTTCATCTTTTGTCAAGCATCTTGAGTAGATCACTGCCATGTGCTTTGTTGCTATGTTGGAGTGCAGTAGATTAGTTTCTTGGTGCATTCTAGATGGCATCGTGCTGTTAATCGCAGAATTGTGCCATTATTGTTTTGCTTGCCATTTGCAAACCGTGCATCCGTTTCTGGTGATATTTATATCGATTTCGACCGAAATCAACTCATCTTTCTAGCGGCACTCTTGGTTTACCAAGTTGATTCCTGGTTCAATCTTTTCCTTCCGGAGCCCATATATGCATTGCATATCACATCCCTCATGTTATGCCATGTTTTGCATCATGTTGCTTGCGCATTGCACCATGGTTGATTGTGGTTTTCTTTTGCTTGTTCTCTTGCTTCGGGTAGAGCCGGGATACGATTACGTGATCGAAGAACCCGTTGAGTACGCTTATGAGGATCGTCAACTCGGAGAACTTTGCAGGCAAGATGACCATACCCTTGAAATCACTTCTATCTTTGCTTGCTAGTTGCTTGCTCTATTGCTATGTCGCGATACCTACCACTTGCTATATCATGCCTCCCATATTGCATGACAAGCCTCTAACCCAACTTTCCTAGCAAACCGTTGTTTGGCTATGTTACTGCTTTGCTCAGCCCCTCTTATAGCACAGGTGAAGATGGAGTTTGTTCCATGTTGGAACATGTTTATTCTTGGGATATCATTATTATCTCTTATTTACTTTAATGCATCTATATACTTGGTAAAGGTTGGAAGGCTTGGACTTATGCCTGGTGTTTTGTTCCACTCTTGCCGCCCTAGTTTCCGTCATACCGGTGTTATGTTCCTTGATTTTGTGTTCCTTATGCGGTTGGGTTATAATGGGAACCCCTTGACAGTTCGCTTTGAATAAAACCCCTCCAGCAAGGCCCAACCTTGGTTTTACCATTTGCCACCTAAGCCTTTTTCCCTTGGGTTCTGCAGACTCAAGGGTCATCTTTATTTTAAACCCCCAGGCCAGTGCTACTCTGAGTGTTGGTCCAAACTAGAGTCCTTTGCAGCACCCCCTCGGGGAAACTCGAGGTTTGGCTTTAGTTGTGCGCTCATCCGGTGTCCCTAAGAACGAGATACGTGCGACTCCTATCGGGATTTGTCGGCACATCGGGCGGCTTTGGTCTTGTTTTACCATTGTCGAAATGTCTTGTAACCGGGATTCCGAGTCTGATCGGGTCTTCTTGGGAGAGGGAATATCCTTCGTTGACCGTGAGAGCTTGTGATGGGCTAAGTTGGGACACCCCTGTAGGGTTTTTGAACTTTCGAAAGTCATGCCCGCGGTTATGGGTAGATGGGAATTTGTTAATATACGGTTGTAGAAAACTTGACACTTAACTTAATTAAAATGAATCAACCGCGTGTGTGCCATGATGGTCTCCTTTCGGCGGAGTCCCGGGAAGAGAACACAGTCTCGTGTTATGCTTGAACGTAAGTAGTTTTCAGGATCACTTCTTGATCATTATAGCTTCTCGGCCGTGCTTTGCTTCTCTTCTCGCTCTCATTTGCGTAAGTTAGCCACCATATATGCTAGTGCTTGCTGCAGCTCCACCTCACTACCCCTTTTCCTACCTTAAGCTTAAATAGTCTTGATCGCGAGGGTGTGAGATTGTTGAGTCCTCATGACTCGCAGATACTTCCAAATAGTTGCCGGTGCCGATGATACTAGTGCAGGTGACGCAACTGAGCTCAAGTGAGAGCCTGATGGAGATCTTGATCGTAGTCTATGTTTCCTTTCTGGACGATCAGTAGAGGAGCCCAGTTAGGGCGATCGGGGATCTAGCATTAGGGGTTGTCTTTCTTTATTTGGTTCCTTAGTTGGACCTTGATTGTATTCTGGATGATGTAATGCTATATTCATGTATTGTGTGAAGTGGTGATTGTAAGTCAATTCTTTATCCTTTCATATTCAGTACATGGGATGTGTAAAGACTACCCCTCTTGCGACATGCCTACTATGTGGTTATGCCTCTAAGTCATGCTCCGACACGTGGGAGATATAGCCGCATCGTGGGTGTTACAAGTTGGTATTAGAGCCTTCCCTGACTTAGGAGCCCCTGCTTGATCGAATTGCTGGCGTTGTCGAGTCTAGAAAAAAAAAGTTTTGAGTCTTATAGGATTATATATATCGGAGAGTAGGATTCTTTTTACTCCTCAGTCCCTTCGTCGCTCTGGTGAGGCCTCCTGGCGTAGAGTTTTGACTCTTCTTTTCTCAAATTTCACGAAAAAAAATTTAGGATCACGCGGGTATCTTGGAAATCGTTCTGATGGTTTTGTGACGAGAACAATGTTCTTGGTGCCTCCTGACATTTATGGGTTGTGGCAGTGTCCCAGGGAGTTGAGCTCCGAGGTGTTGTCGTCACAATTTTATCGTTGCAGTTCTGAAATACCTGAGTTTGCCGACATAGAAAATCTCCTTTATGCAGTTGTTGGTGAGATAACCTCGACGCCACCCAGTACTGGGGCGGGAGTTCGGGAGTATTGCCATAACTCGTATAATGGATGCTTTTCGAAGGTTGAGGTAAATGATTTCTGAAGGTTTTCTTGGTTGTGTGTTGAAGGATGGATACAGCTGGATGTAGGATTTGCTAGTTTTGGGTGAGATATTATGCTACCCCTGTATCCCCAACACTCGATTGCATAACCAGAAAGTTTCGGAAGTTTATAAGTGGGAATTCAAGTAGCTCCTAGAATATCTTTCCAACAAACACATGATACTATATGGGATCTATCATATGTTTGTTTCCGGCTTATTCTTCAAGCCAATCCTTTGTTTTTGTTTTGAGTTGTGGTATTTGAGTTGCCTCGAAGTCAAATGTTGATTCCACACCTTTCCTAAGCGGCATCCTCATATTTCTATGTGAGTACTAATACTTCATGATCATCGAGGTTGTCATGTTAATTCTTTTTCAACCGGCGTGTTTCTCTTCAAGTGGATCCGATCATTTCAACATTCGCGAGATAAATTCTCAGTTCTTTGCAACGGTGTTTGCTTCATCCATCCCAAGTTGTCTTTGTTTTTCCCGCCCTCCCACCCTTGTTTTCTTCAAGGACTCATATATCTTAATCAAGTATCCAGTTTATTCATGTGAACTTTCTTCATTCTTTTCCTTCAATGTTCTTATCCGGTGATTCTCATGAGGATGATAAAGGGAGCTTCAAGTTCATCATTCTTCGTTCTTTTTTCTTCTCTGGGGGATTCAAGTCAAGCTTTGCTGATCATATCCTTTCCTTGTGTCAAATGCTTTCCCATGCCGTTGCACCTCTTAATCTTTCACCTCTCGCTATTCATTTGTTCGGGAGTGCTGAAGATATCTCAGAAGACTCACGGTTACATTCTTGATCCATTCAAGTTATTTGGAGGTTGTTATCTCATTCAATCCATTTAATTCAACCGGTGCAATCTCTCTTCAAAATCATTCAAAAGTTGTTTCTTTTAAGTGGGCCCTAATCTGCAGGTCTTTTCCCAGGATCTTACCCGACTCTTCTAATCTTCCCGGAGTTACTCTCTAATTAATTTCAAAGTTGACGTAAGAATGAGTTATCATCAGTCAAATGCCTTTCTCCAAGATCTGTCAAATTCTTATCACCGTTGGCTCAACCTTTAAATTCGTCATCCCGGAGTATCTCAACAATTCATGGTGGTGCTTCTCGTCGTCATTCTCGGATTTTGAAGACTGAAGAAGGTTTTTTCTCTCAATCTTGCTCCATT
Organism: Triticum dicoccoides; assembly: GCF_002162155.2. Taxonomy (NCBI): domain Eukaryota; kingdom Viridiplantae; phylum Streptophyta; class Magnoliopsida; order Poales; family Poaceae; genus Triticum; species Triticum dicoccoides. The sequence goes on from NC_041388.1 coordinate 518,330,843, forward strand.
CTCTTCAAGATTCATTGTTCTAACTTGTTGCCATCCTCTCATAATTATTTTCGATTGTGAGAATTCTTTCCACCTATCTTGTCGTGGAATTGTCACGGCAGATGTCCTAGAGCAAGGACTTAGTCGTAGGGCCATCGCACTAGGAAGCTTAAAGGGGTTAATCGGGACAAAGGACACGAGAGAGTTTTATACTAGTTCGGCCCCTTACGATGAAGGTAAAAGCCTACGTCTAGTTGGGATTGATATTGCTGGGGTTTCGATCACCAAGACGCTCAACTCGCCGGCTTGGTTCTCGACTTCTTGTTTCTTGCCTAAGCCGCCACCGGGTAAGGGTTGACGCCTGGTGGCCTATAGAGTCCCGACCGGCTCATAATCGTGTCCAGCTCGGTGAGTTCCTTTACAGCCTTTCTTTACAAGTCTTTCCTTACATACGGCGGTTCACAATATCGGGCCTTAGTCCGTCTTCAGGCCTTTGGGCCTTCTATAAGACTTAATAAACTATAATCTTGAACGTTTACTGGGCTTCTTGTGTAACCCGCCATTGGGGCTGACCCGGCCCCTCCTGGGTGGGTCATAACTGATAGTAATATCCCCAACATTAGGCCCCAGGTTGACTTTGAACTTCGTTCTTTGTCAATCTTCAATACTTAGACAAAATCCATCTTATCTTCGCTGAAATTTTCTTGTAACTCGCCGTGACGTCACCTCTTGAAAATGCAAAAAACTTTCATGACGTCATCTTCCAACGGATCTTTTATCTTTAATGTTTCCCGAGAATCGAGGCGCCTATATAGCTGGATAACCATTTATTCGGCTCTTCCTTGAGCTTCGCGCCCATCTATTCGCATCTTTTCCTTATAAATAGGCATGCCTCGGCCTTCTCATTCTCCTCTCTCGCTCCGTCTTCTTCCTTGCACAAACCCTCTGCTGCTTGAGTTCTGCCGCCGCCGCGCCTCATCTCCGTCTCCGTCGACTTCGGCCGCTGCATCAACCTGAACCGATCAGAGAAACCGCGGCGACCTCCGCAGTAGACCTGCCACCATAAGTTTTCTTTCCTTTGTTTCTCAAATCTGCATTAGGGTTTCCAAGTTCCTGCGTGTTCTTCGTAGTTCATCATAGTTCTTCATAGTTCTTCCACCGCCATATTTTTCTAGTCCAAAAAGTCAAATATATGCTCGCGTGGTAGTGTTTTTGTACCTCTTCTTGACCCACAGATCTCTTTCTCTGATTAAAAAGGCTGCTTCAGAACTTACCGACTCCTCTGTACTGCACTTTTTAGGTCTAGAATTGTTTTCATTTTGAACAACCATTTGATCTGGAATAATACCAAGCAATGTAGGAAACTTGTTTGTCTCAATACTTAGCTGAATTTGCCTTCTTCAAATATCTGTAGTCATGGCGGTTTATCATGCCGGCTTAATTTTCCTTTATATGTCATTAGCCCTTAACTAAGCCGCCATTACTTGTTTTGCATCTTCATCCCTTAACTGTTAATCTCACCGTTAAACTGAACCGGCATGTTACTTTTATTTTCAGTTCCTTGCACATCATGCCGTCCAAAACACCAACCATCTGTAACTGGGTTCCCTCAACCATAACTGAGGAACATTTAAAAGAGTTCTTCATCATCGGATTTCCGCCATCAAAAATCGTCATGTCTTACCGTGCCCCTGACACAAAAGAAGAACGACCCAATCCGAGAGATGGTGAGGTGATCGTTTTTACTGACCACATGAACCGTGGCTTCTCACCGCCCGGCTCAAAGTTCTTCAGAGAGGTCCTCCATTTTTTCAAGCTCCATCCTCAATATATCGGTCCTAATTCCATATCTAACATTTGTAACTTCCAAGTACTCTGTGAAGTATATCTTCAACAAGAGCCGATCGTGGAATTATTTAGAGAATACTTTTATCTGAACCAGCAGAATGAGTGCACTAATGGCCTTAGCTTAGAGCTTGGAGGCATATCAATTCAGCGTCGGCAGGGTGCCATCTTCCCCCTCATTCTCTTACCAAGTCACCCAAAGGACTGGAACCAGACTTGGTTCTACTGCCAGGACACTTTGCCAGCAAACGAGAAGCCCCCGCCGAGTTACCGCCCCGATCGTCTTGACTCCAAGTTCGCGCTTCCTGACAAGCTTACTGTCGCTGAACACAAGAGGCTAATACCATCCATCAAAAGGATCAACGCTCTGTTGGGGAACGGGTTAATTGGAGTTGATCTGACCCGCTGCTGGATCTCATGGCGCGTCATCCCTTTGAGCCGCCAATCAAAGCTAATGTATGAGTATGGTGGAGGCCCGGATGACTCTCTTCGTCACGGCTCCGTCAACTCTTCTGGTGAACGGGAAATACGAAGATTGCAGTGTTGGCGGGTTAAACCCCTTCTGCCAGCTTAACCCGGTGCCAGAAGTAAGGATGTCGTTATTTCTCTCCTTTGTATTTCCCAGCCATATTGTTTTAATACTTGCCTGACTCTTTATCTTATTTTTACCTGTCCATAGGCCAACTCTGACTTCTGGAAAGTTAAGTATGACCATGAGGCTGCCAAGAAAGCGAAAACCGCCGCCATAAACGCCAAGAAAACAACCTGGAGGTCGAAAAAGAAGAAAAAGAGCACTGCTGAAGATTTTGATGAAGCTTGATGATACATCTGACTCGGAGGTAGCCCTTGATTCTCTTGGCCAATTTTTTAACAATCTTATTGACACTGATCATTACCAGGATGACACTGGGGCCAGTCAAGCTGTGGAAGCAGAGGTAACTATCATTTCCTCCGACTCAGATCCCTTGCGAAGACAAAAAGTTCGGCGAGTGATCCATAAAGTAAGGTTTTCTAACCCTTTAGCTTACTTGGATCCCAACTTTCGTTTGAAAAAGCAGCAACAGGAAAGCCACCGTCAAGCTTGGACTGAAGATGAGCCGGCTGTCGTTCTCCAACAAACTCCTCAGAAGCGTCCGAATGAGGTTTACTTCTTTCTATCTTTAACTCTTTTTAATAGATCCGCCCCCTTGTATTACTTTTAACTCTATTTTATCCTTTCAGGAGGTGTCTCGCTCTTTTGGTGACTCATCCCAGATGCAATTTCCGGCCTTCAAGACCGCCCCTGGGTAATGAAAAAATCCTCATACTTCCTGGTTTGTTCAAATTGTATCTTTATACTGACAATCCTGTAACATTTTTCTTAGTGGCCAAGCTAAATCCAAGAAAGCGAAGGCAGCTAAGCCGGTGGAAGACCCGCCAGTGCGTGTATCTGATCCGGCCAGGCCCTCTTCTCCATTAAACAATGCTCCAGCAGACCTGACTGTTGATATAGAACCAAATCCTGCTGAGTCGTCGTTTGATGAGACCACTGTGAACCCTTCTGCTACTGGACCATCAAGCTCAACCAACCCGCCATCACCGTCCGCGCAAGGTGTTCAGATCACCGGGAGACGCTTTATTGAACGGGGGAACCCAACCATGTTGGCTCGGTGTACTGCAAAACAAGAGGCATTGGAGAGGCAGAAAGTTCGCTTTGACGTTGCCAACTATGACCATCTAAATGTCAATGATATTTTATCCGGCTATCTTAGCCATGTACACTCCAGTCACGATTCTGAGGTTGAAATGGTCAAGCAGCTGTAGTTAAAATACAAGGTACGTTCTTCCGGTTTATCTATATTCCTTCAGCCCCCAAGTCTTCGGATTATGAGAGAACCGGAATGATCTATAGAGTTTAAAATATAGGCCGAAACCTTTACCTTTGAAACTTTTCTTGAATTCAAAGCTTCACCTGTAGTCCCCAAGGGCCGGCTCATTTTGATCATAAATGAGCCGGTACTTTAAATTCTTTGGTACCGTATTCAAAAGACTTAATACTCCGGCTTAACCTTGAGAAACTTGCTGAACTGCATACATTAGCCCCGAAGTGCCAAGTGTTGTTACTTTGTAAGGTACTTGGGACTTAAAGTATGTCTTTAGAGTCATAAAAATTTGATTTGGCATACATTAGCCCCCAAGTGTCAAGTGGTTTTTTGTAAAGTACTTGAGACTTGAATCTTGATTTTTGAACTTGAAATCAAATCTTGACTCATCTAAATGTTTTGTAGAATGCCTTATCTGAATTGAACTCACAATTGACTGACGCGAAGACCCGGCTAGCGAGTCAGGAGGCAGAAATCAAATCTGCTAACTCCAAACTGCAAATAAGTCTCTCTGTGATAGAAAATTTAAAGACCAGCTTCACTGCCAAGAAGAAAACTTGGGAAGAAGAAAAAACGCTTCTAACCCAACATGCTGGGAAGGCCGAAACAGCTCTTGAAGAGATTTCAACAGAGTTGAACGGGTTAAAGGGCCGGGTGTCTCAAATGGTGGCTGCCATCTTTGGTAAGCCATCCGACTTTAACTTTGTGTGCTTTTTTGCTGATCCGGGGTATAAGCCGCCAGCTGACTTTGTGTATAAAATATGTGCAGGTCCTCGAAGCAAAAATCTGAGCCAAGACCCTTTGATTAAACTGAAGGCTGTGTATACTTTGGTAGAACAACTGTATATTGGCGCACAACGGGCTCTTGCCGCCATCTCTCCTGCCAATCAAGGACCCAACCGGCTCAGCGACGTCCTAAAGAAACTGTCAATCCTGCCTGCCAGGTTTCAAGAAGTGAAACGCTCCTGCACGCGAGCCGGAGCTTTGACTGCCCTGAGCCGTTCCAAGGCTTGGGTGCCAGACTTAGACCCGGCGGACGTGGCCAGAGGCTATCCCACCGTGAAGGAAGATGGTTCTCCTTTTGAGCAGGATGACTTCATGGCCTGCGTGCGCGGAGTCCGGCCTCATGCAACTACCCTTGAAGATGATACGAACATTGACAAATATCAACCGGGTTTTGATAATGAGAATAAGAAGATGGCCACTCCCTCGTACAAGGTAACGGATTTGATTCCACCAGTAAGAGAAGACACATTTGCCCCGGAAGTTGACCCGATCGGCCTGATCGACGACGAAGCCGAATTTTTCGCCGTGAATGGTTTTGATTGGTCAAAACCCAACTTTCAGCCAACAGAAGGTGGTGAACCGGCGAGGGAGGAACAATGATAATCTTCGTGGGCTTATAAAGCCTTGTAATAGCTTAGCTTTGAAAACATTGTATGCTTTGCTTATGCCATCGCGCATAAAACACTTTTATGTGAGACTGTGTTTCCTGATGCCAATGTATGCATCGTATTTAATGTTTGTTTCTGCACCATTTGAGCTCTGTTCCTGTAAATACAAAGAAAAGACTGGCTTGGCAGCTTAGAACCAAACGGGTTAAAACACCCAGTTTATAGCCAATATGTTTACCATAATAGGAACCAGAAGCAGATATAAATAAAGGACAAGGTCTGAGACTAACTCTTTTAGTTAATGCAGCAGGTAATTGCATATAAGTAATAACCATACCTTGTACCTTTTGATCCTCAGACCGCCGGTTTGAAGAACTCGGGTGATGAATTTGATAAGTGAATCTTTATGAGAAGTCGATGTTTTTTTGAATACTCAACGATCATTATACCTTGGTAGCTTGTACCTTTTGATCCTTAAGCCGCCGGTTTGAATGACCCGGGTGGTTGTGTTGTCAAATAGTCGAGCCGGTGAAGAAGACCAGACTAATTATTTGTAATTTTGAGATAGCAACAAACTAAAAGGCAAGCAACAGATAATAAGTATAATTTAACCATGTATTCAAAAGGTTGGGGGTTTCTGATTCGAATACGATCAGTAAACCGGACCAAAGGGGTTAAGCTAAGGTTCGAATACGACCATATAGCCCCCGGTGGTTTTGGCGTTGCGCCGATCAAGAGGGTACCGACAACTATGTTCTCTTTGGTTCGAATACGACCTATGTTTGAACAGGAAGCCCCCAAATGACCTTGAGAGGTTTTTAACGACCCTGATTCGAATACGATCCAAGTCGGACCCAAAAGGGGTTAATCTATGATTCAGATACGATCAAGAAGCCCCCAAGTGAGTTTGGCCTTGAGCCGATCAAGAGAGTTACGACAGCTATGTTCTCTTTGGTTCGAATATGACCTATGTTTGAACAGGAAGCACCCAAGTGACCATCATATTTACAGCTAGATTCGGATACGATCATAAGCCGGACCAAAAAAGGTTAAACTTGATTCAAATATGATCAGCTCCTTAATGGTCATTTAAAAATAAGAAATAACAAAGATGCATAACCTTTGAAAAGAAAAGAGACCGATGGTCTTACTTTATTACTTATCATGGTATATACAATGTCAAAGTATGTACATGATGAGAGCCGGTGGCTCAGGTGTAGTATGGCCGAAGTTGAGCAATGTTCCACGGCCGGCGGGTCTCCTCCTCCGACTTACATGAGTCTTTGTGCTCTCAAATGTCAATGAGGTAATATGACCTATTGTTTAAGTTCTTACTGACGACAAAGGGCCCTTACCAAGGTGGGGATAACTTGTGTGCATCTGACAGATCCTGGATGAGCCGGAGCACCAAGTCGCCTTCCTGAAAAGTCCTGGACTTCACCCGGCGGCTATGATAACGGCGCAGGTCCTGTTGATAAATTGCTGACCGGGCCGCTGCTAAGTCTCTTTCTTCATCCAACAAGTCAAGTGCATCCTGTCTGGCTTGTTCATTATTAGCTTCAACATAAGCCGCCACACGGGTGAGTCATGACGGATGTCGCTAGGCAACACTGCTTCTGCTCCATAAACCATGAAGAAGGGTGTGTAACCTGTCGACCTGTTAGGTGTGGTGTTGATACTCCACAACACCGAAGGTAATTCCTCTACCCAACAACACGACGTTCGCTGTAAGGGAACCATAAGCCAGGGTTTTAGACCTTTCCAAATTTCCTGATTGGCTCTCTCAGCTTGACCATTGGATTGAGGATGAGCTACAGAAGAAACATCAAGCCGGATGTGCTCGCGTTGAAAAAACTCCTCCATACCCCCTTGGGATAGATTAGTGCCATTGTCAGTGATAATGCTGTGTGGAAAACCAAAACGGAACATCACCTTTTTCATGAACTGAACTGCTGTGGCCGCGTCACACTTACTCACTGGCTCCGCCTCAACCCACTTAGTGAATTTATCAACTGCCACCAAGAGATGTGTCTTTTTATCCTTAGACCTTTTGAAAGGTCCCACCATGTCAAGCCCCCAGACCGCATACGGCCAAGTGATTGGAATCATCCGAAGCTCCTGAGCCAGCACATGCGCCTGTCGTGCAAACTTTTGACATCCATCACATCTGCTGACCAGATCTTCTGCATCAGCGTGAGCCGTCAACCAGTAAAAACCGTGACAAAAAGCCTTGGCCAACAGAGATTTTGACCTGGCGTGATGACCACAATCGCCTTCATGGATCTCACGAAGGATTTCTTGACCTTCTTCGGGGGAAACACACCGCTGAAATGCTCCAGAAACGCTGCGATGGTATAATTCTCTATCCGAAATCGTCATTGACTTAGACCGCCGGGTTATCTACCGAGCCAGGGTCTCATCCACTGGTAGCTCTCCTCGGGTCATGTAGGCCAAGAATGGCACCGTCCAATCTGGGATGACATGAAGAGCCACCACCAACTGTGCCTCCGGGTCAGGAACAACTAAATCTACTTATGTGGGCAACTTGACAGAGGGGTTATGCAAAACATCCAAAAAGGTGTTAGGTGGTACCGGCTTACGCTGAGACCCTAACCGGCTTAAGGCATCGGCCGCTTCGTTCTTTCGACGGTCAATGTGCTCCACTTGATAACCTTTAAAGTGCCGTGCAACAGCATCAACCTCCCGGTGATAAGCCGCCATGAGAGGGTCCTTGGAATCCCATTTGCATGATACCTGTTGAGCCACTAGATCTGAGTCGCCAAGACATCTCACCCGGCTCAAACTCATCTCTTTTGCCACTCGAAGACCATGGAGCAAGGCTTCATACTCTGCTGCATTGTTAGTGCAAGGAAACATCAACCGTAACACATAACAAAATTTGTCACCTCGCGGAGAGGTTAACACAACTCCAGCCCCCGAGCCTTCCAACTGTCTGGACCCATCAAAATGAATAGTCCAATACATGTTGTCTGGTTTCTCTTCTGGCATCTGCATCTTTGTCCAGTAATTAATGAAGTCAACCAGTGCTTGAGATTTGATCGCAGTACGTGGCACATACTTCAACCCATGAGACCCAAGATCAATTGCCCACTTGGCGACTCGCCCAGTGGCTTCTCTATTTTGAATGATGCCTCCCAAAGGAGCTGAGCTAACCACAGTGATTGGATGTCCCTGAAAATAATGCTTAATCTTCCGGCTTGCCATGAACACCCCATATACGAGCTTCTGCCAATGTGGATATCGTTGCTTGGATTCAATTAGCACCTCACTGACGTAATAAACCGGCCGTTGAACCGGATGCTCCTTTCCAGCCTCCTTGTGCTCCACCACAATAGCCACGCTAACAGCTCGTGAGTTGGCGGCCACGTATAATAGCAGCGGCTCTTTCTCAATTGGAGCAGCCAGGACCGGCGGCTCAGCAAGCTGTGTCTTCAGATCTTCAAAACCAGAGTTCGCAGCATCGCTCCAAAAAAATCATCTGTTTTCTTCATCATCTGATACAGAGGCATTGCCTTCTCCCCTAACCGGCTTAAAGCATCAACACGGCCCGCCAGTCGTTGAACGTCATTGATGCATGTTGGTCTGGCTAGGGATGTAATTGCCTTGATTTTCTCCGGGTTAGCCTCAATACCTTGGTTAGACACCAAAAAACCCAAGAGGTTGCCGGCTGGGACTCCAAAAACACACTTGGCCGGGTTAAGCATGATTTTGTATACCCGGAGGTTATTGAAAGTCTCTTTCAGATCTGTGACCAAGGTTTCATCTTTCCTGGATTTTACCACTAAAGCATCCACATAAGCATGAACATTACGCTCAATTTGATCGTGAAGACAATTCTGCACACACCGTTGGTAAGTCGCCTGGGCACTCTTAAGCCCAAAAGGCATAGACACATAGCAGAAAGCTCCAAAAGGAGTAATAAAATCTGTCTTCTCCTGATCCTTGACCGCCATCTTGATCTGATGATAACCGGAATAAGCATCCAAGAAACTCAAACGTGTGCACCCCACCGTAGCATCAATGATCTGATCAATACAGGGGAGAGCAAAAGGATCAGTTGGACAAGCTTTGTTCAAATCGGTGTAATCTACACACATGCGCCAGCTGCCATTCTTTTTTAGTACAAGCACCGGTTTAGCTAACCACTCTGGGTGAAAGACCTCTACAATGAACCCGGCCGCCAAGAGCCGGGCCACCTCTTCTCCAATGGCCTTGTGCATTTCTTCATTGAACCGTCGGAGAAACTGTCTGACAGGTTTGAATTTTGGATCAATATTAAGAGTGTGCTCAACGAGTTCCCTCGGGACACCCGGCATGTCTGAAGGTTTCCATGCAAAGATGTCCCGGTTCTCACGGATGAACTCGACGAGCGCGCTTTCCTATTTCGGATCCAAGTTTGCACTGATGATGAACTATTTGGATGAGTCGCCGGGCACAAAGTCAACCATTTTGCTATCATCGGCTGATTTGAATTTCAACACCGGCTCATGCTCTGTTGTTGGTTTCTTTAATGACGTCATGTCTGTCGGGTCGACATGATCCTTATAAAACTTTAACTCCTCTGTGGCACAAACAGATTCAACATAGGCGACATCACCTTCTTCACACTCCAAGGCTATCTTCCGGCTCCCATGTACTGTAATGGTGCCCTTATGACCCGGCATCTTGACCTGTAAATACACATACACGGTCGAGCTATGAACTTGGCATAAGTCGGCTGCCCAAACAGAGCATGATATGGGCTTTTGATTTTAACCACCTAAAAGGTTAATTTTTCTGCTCTAGAGTCATACTCATCCCCAAAGGCTACTTCCAGCTCAATCTTACCAACTAGGTATACTGATTTACCAAGTACCACACCGTGAAATACAGTGTTGGATTGTTTAAGGTTTTTATCAGTTAATCCCATCCGGCGGAATGTCTCATAGTAGAGGATGTTGATACTGCTGCCTCCATCCATGAGTACCTTAGTGAATTTGTATCCACCAATCTGACGTGCCACTACCAAGGCCAAGTGACCCGGATTATCAACCCGGGGCGGGTGATCCTCTCTGCTCCACACAATAGGCTGCTCTGACCAACGTAGATAACGTGGAATCGCCGGCTCAACGGCATTGACGACCCTCTTGTGAAGCTTATGGTCCCTCTTACATAAACTAGTGGTAAATACATGGTATTGCCCACTACTCAGTTGTTTTGGGTTGCTCTGATAACCGGATTGTTGCTGCTGACTACCTTGGCCGGGTTGTTGATTATATCCTCCTTGGTTACCAGGATGGCCCTAACCGTGAAATCCTCCTCCACCTGAACTGGTGCCTGGGCCGTGAAAACCACCTCCTCCTGAACCGCCACTTGGGCCATGACTTCCAACAAACGCGTTTGAATTTTTAAACGCCTTCATGATCGTATAATATTTCCACAGGTGGGTGGCTAGCTTCTCCCGGGTGCCATGCTTTGGACAGGGTTCATTCAATAACTGCTCAAGGGTGGGACCTGACCCGCCCGACTGAGGGGGATGTCTGCCCTTGCGCCGTTGATTACCGCCCTGTGCATTGGTGTTAGCAACAAACTCATTAGCCTTACGTTTATTACCTCCCTGATTTGCCAGCTTATGCTGGTGACCCTTGCCATTGCCGTTCTTCTTTCCCTTCGTTGTCTTTTCTTCGTCAGACACCGGTTCCTTGGTAGTATCAGAATCAGCATACTTGACAAGAGCAGCCATTAACGTCCCCATGTCATTACAATAACGCTTGAGCCGCCCCAGCTTCTGCTTCAGAGGTTCAAAACGGTAATTTTTCTCCAACATCAAGACTGCTGAGCCGACATCCATCTTATCAGATGAATGTATTATTTCCTTGACCCGGCGCACCCAATGGGTTGTGGATTCACCATCCTCTTGCTTGCAATTGGTCAGGTCCATAATCCACATAGGCTGCTTACACGTGTCCTTAAAATTCTGGATGAACCGGGCCTTCAACTCCGCCCATGAGCCAATAGAATTGGGTGGCAATCCCTTCAACCAAGTACGAGCTATTCCATCTAACATCATAGTGAAATACTTGGCCATTGCAGCATCACTGACCTCCAATAACTCCATAGCCATCTCGTAACTCTCAATCCAAGCCCCAAGATGTAAGTCAGCTGTGTAATTAGGCACCTTACGAGGCCCCTTAAAGTCCTTTGGCAAACACTCATTATGTATGGTTGGAACCAAGCAAGGAACGCCTCGGTTCTTGTGGCCACTCCCGCCTCGACCGAGGTTGCTGGATAAGCCGGAAAAGTTTGATGAGCCGCCTGATCTGCTACCATTTGAGCTGCTCGTTCCGCCTCTCGACGAATCCTCTCCTGATCCGCCAAGTTAAGGGCTCCAGCCCGCACCGGCTCATGCCTGTATGGCCGGTTGTGGCGTTGAGCATTGCTTGACATATCTGCGGACTCCATATGTCTACTGTAACTCGGGCTCCGGCTTGGGTGGGGAGTTGAATGGATCCTGTCTCGACTGTAGGAGTATGCATCCTACTGCGCCAGAGCTGTTTGAAGAAGTTCTCTTACCCTCCGTGTTTCAATTGCCGTCGGTGAGTCACCTTCCATCGGAAGAGCCGCCAAATGAGCCGATGTTGCGATGAGGTTTTCCAAAGGGTTGGAGAAGTGACCCGGCGGCGTTGGGACGTAATGAGGTGCAGCAGTATTTATACGAGGTGGATTCATGGCGTGCGGCTGGACCGGTGTGCTGGGTGTTGTAATCCGGGGTGCCTCCGGCGGGTTACTTCCCCCGGCCCCGGGTGTGTGAAAAAGATTCCTAGGATCGAGCGTCAGAGGCAAAGGTGATTGGGTTTTCTGATGCCTCCTCCTCATGACCTCGTTTGACGCATTCAGATCCACCGATAGCCGGAAGGTCTCCGCTTGAAGATGTTGAGCACGAGCGTCCAAAGCCACCCACTCTGCTGCCATCCTGACTTCCTCTGTGGCTAGATTTTCCTTAGCTTGCACCATCTCTTCACGTACATGTGCCACCTATGCGTCATGCTGGGCTTTATCTGCCGGCTCTACCACGGCAGTCAACAGAGTCGTCAGTTTATCCATGAGGTCCATCAAGATCTGAGCCGGGAGGCGCGCGGGGTCTCCTGACCCGGTTGCAGCCGACCTGGTAGCTGTTGTTGCCGCTGCTGTAGAGTTCTGCCCGGGCTGTATCCCTTCCATGAAGACTCCGGACCCGTTCGGCGGCTCAAGAGGGTCCGAAATACTGCTGCCATCGGAACAACCCCCGAGCATGTCGTCCTGCAGCTAGTACAAAGAGTTCGTCTCGCCTGTTGATGATGTAGTGTCTGAACAGACGGCCGTCTCACCGCCCTCCACCGATCCTTTAGAGTATTCACCACCGTGGACGCAGCCCACGAAGGCATGCTTCATGGCAGATTGAACACGGGCGGTCCTGGCGTGCTGAGCCATTTCGATGAGGTTGGTGTGGACGTCCGGCTCAGGTCCTGACACACCGATCCGGCCTATGAAAACGCGAATTCCGCCGAAGGGGACCCGGTATTCGTACTCAATTGAGCTGGCCTCGGGGCCCCAGCCTTCGTCGTCGATGTAGAGCTTGCCGCGACGAATCTTGGTCATCCGGCCCACAGCGTATCCCTTGAGCCCTTCGAAGTTGCCCTTCAAGAACTCAAATCCACCGTGCGCTGGCCCCACGGTTGGTTCCAACTATCATGGAATTGTCACGGCAGTTGTCCTAGAGCAAGGACTTAGTCATAGGGCCATCGCACTAGGAAGCTTAAAGGGGTTAATCAGGACAAAGGACACGAGAGATTTTTATACTAGTTCGGCCCCTTACGATGAAGGTAAAAGCCTACGTCTAGTTGGGATTGATATTGCTGGGGTTTCGATCACCAAGAGGCTCAACTCGCCGGCTTGGTTCTCGACTTCTTGTTTCTTGCCCTAAGCCACCACCAGGTCGTCCCCTTATATACATGGGTTGACGCCTGGTGGCCTACAGAGTCCCGGCCAGCTCATAATTGTGTCCGGGTCGGTGAGTTCCTTAACAAACTTTCTTTACAAGTCTTTCCTTACATACGGCGGTTCACAATATCGGGCCTTAAACCGTCTTCAGGCCTTTGGGCCTTCTATAAGAATTAATAAACTATAATCTTGAATGTTTACTGGGCTTCTTGTGTAACCCACCATTGGGGCTGACCCGGCCCCTCCTGGGCGGGTCATAACTGATAGTAATATCCCCAACATATCTGGAGCAATTCAGGAGTCTTTTCAGTTTGATTCTCCGGAGGATATCATTTCAGAAGATTTATTCATTCCAGACTTCAGCTCTTGTTCTACAAATCTTACCGGTGCATCGTTCAAGTTTTCTCTAATCAGATCGTGATCTCTTCGTTCTCATGTAGCTAAATCCCCTCAAGTATCTTCATTCGTTCTCTAATTCTTCTCGGTGTTTCTTTATATTTTTTCAATCGTTTTCAATTCTTACAGTGGTTCTTCCAAGATTCTTCTTCCTTCGTTTATCATATCAATTTATTCGTTGTTTCAGTTCTACCGATGGTTCGTTGAAGACCTTCCCAAGTTCGCGCTATATCTATCTTAATCCTTTTTTATGAGAATAAGTAGTATGCCAAATCCATTCCTTGTCATCAATCTAAATTGATGAAGGATACGCATAACATAATTATTATTATTGCTTCAGCTAAGTTATTGATTTCTTCTTTCCAGAGTTGTTCATCATATCACATTCTCGGTTCGAGATGATTCATCTTTTCTTTTTCGGAGATCCAAGTTTTCCGCATTATCTCGTCACAAAGCCCTATCATCCCAAGGCTTTACCTTGTGTTTTCAACTTCTCTTTCTTTCTATCATTCCTTATTACCGGAGTTCTTCGCGAAGGCTCTACATGGTGGTTCGTCTTTCCTTGTTGATAGCAATCCAATCTATCGTTTCCGTTGTGGCAGAATTTCACCTCATAATTTTGAGGTGTTTTTCAACTTTGATCATCTTCGTTGTTTTCTTTCTTTCAAGTTTTTTCAACCTCTCAACGTTCTTTGGTTTCACTCGTTTGTCAAAGAAGCAACCTTAGTTTTACCTCTTATCTTCCTCTTCCTTTTTCCGTCGGTGCCATCCTAGATCTCGGAACAAGAACCTCTTGTAGTGGTGGAGTGTTGTAACGCCCCGGATACAACTTTCCATATTCGTACTCCGACTCTTGCCTTTTCCGAAGATGCGGCATGAGATTTCCTTCGTGGGTGGGTTTTGTTTTCGTTTTGCATTTTGTTCATGTCATGCATTTCATATCATGTCATCATGTGCATCCCATTTGCATACGTGTTCGTCTCATGCATCCGAGCATTTTCCCCGTTGTCCGTTTTGCAACTCGACACTCCTACATCCTCTGGTGCCCCCTTTTGTTCTCCTTTCGTGAGCGGGTGTTAAACTTTCTTGGAATGGACCGAGATTTGCCAAGCGGCCTTGGTACACCACCGGTGGACCGCCTATCAACTTTCGTGCCATTTGGAGTCCGTTTGATACTCCAACGGTTAACCGGGGAATCGTAAAGGCCCCATGTGTGTTGCAGCCCAACACCCCTCCAATTCAGCCCACAAACCCATCCAAACCCCCTCCATCCTCTTGGTCGTTCGATCACGATCGCGTGGCCGAAAACCGCACCTCATTTGGACATTCCTACCTCCCTCTACCTATATATATATATGTGCAACACTTCCAAATTCGCGGTCTAAACCCTAGTCTTCTTAATCCTCGCGCCGCCGGACGCGTTCGCGTCGCGCCGGACATGTCCACCGCCGCCGCCACCTCGCTCCGGCCAATCCGAAGCCGCCACGTCGCCTCCGCCGCCGCTCCTGGCGAACCAGGCGTCGCCACATCACCCCGCCTCCTTATCTCTCCTTCGCGCCCGCGCCGGCCCTCCCGAGCCCATGTGCGGCCCGCGGGGCCCATCTCGCCGTCGCCCAGCCTCCGCGAGTGCCCGAGGCCGTGCCGACTCCTCCCTGTGCCGAGTTCCTTCGCCCCGCTGCCGTCCAAGGTCGCCGTCGGCGACCCACTCCACAGCGCCGCACGCCGCCCATCGCCATCGTCGCGCCGCCGCACACCGCCACCACCGTGCCCTGCCACCTCGCCTCGCGGCCAAACGCCGCCGTCTCCGCCGCCCCGCACCTCCAGCGCAGCTCCGGCCGGTCCCATCCTTCTCTTCACTCCGCCGTCCTCTTCAAATCCGGCCACCGCGAGGAAGAACTCCGGCTAACCTCGGGATGCGCGCTGAAGAACCCTAGATCTGAGAATTTTCGGCGGTTGTTTTCGTTGCTAAGTCCTTTCCCCTCATATTCTAATGCTCTGTTCTTCATGCCATAACTCCTCATTCGCTGCTCCGTTTTCCGTGCATGATATGCCAAAATGTTCATCATGATGTGCTCTTCATTTTGTTGCATTGTGCCATGCTTGTTTGAGTCCATCTTGATGCCCAAATTGTTGATGCAAGAGTGCTAAAAAATGTTAGATGCTGATTCTTAACAAATCTTGAGCATTTATCATTTTTGCCATGATTATAGTATGCTGCATATGGGCATGAGCGCTACATGTGTTTTGGGCTATGCCATGCCATCTTTACAGGGGTGTATGCCATGTATTTTTATGATCAATGTGGTGACTAGCACATGCATGCAAAGTATCTCTCGTAATGTTGCTGATTTCAGAGACTTAGAATTTTACTAAGCCATTGCTCTGCTGTTATTTTTATGCCATGTGTTCATGTTGCTACATAGAGATCCATGCTTCTCTTGAGTATGTTCAGTAAGGAGGATTTTGACATATGGTTATTCTCTATCCATCCATGTCCATGTTTGCATTTATGGAGTACCCTAGCATGACTTAATCTTGCTCTACTTTTACTATAAAATGTTCCTGACAGATTGTTTACTTGTTAATCAATTTTGCCAAGGTTGTTGTAGTTGATCCATGCATGCTATGAGATTGTTCTTTCCATGGTTAGCTTCATGAACATGCCTTATTGCTGATTCTATGCTTATCTTGTCATGCAATGCCTTGTGGTGAGTGAATCAAGCTCGCAAAGAGGCCTTCGTAACTCTGTTTTTGCCATGTCCAGTTTTCTGCTAAGTCTGAATCTGTTACCGAAACTTGCTATGTTTACATGGGTGCCATCATATCTTCTGATCCTTTTTGGCTTATGGTCAGCAAAAGGACTTTTGTTCTATGCTTTGAGTAGATTCATGTCATGCCTTTGTTTGCTATGTTATGTTCCTGTAGCATGTTGTTTGCTTGCTCTAAACATTGCTTCCTGATGTTAATTCCTGACATGTTAATATTTTCACTAAGTCTGTGATGCTGATATCTTTTGCCCTTTTGCCATGCTTGTTTGAACCTGCTCTTGTGTGATTTAGCCGTAGATCAGTGTTCATCTTTTGTCAAGCATCTTGAGTAGATCACTGCAATGTGCTTTGTTTCTATGTTGGTGTGCAGTAGCATAGTTTCTTGGTGCATTCTAGATGGCATCGTGTTGTTAATCGCAGAATTGTGCCATTATTGTTTTGCTTGCCATTTGCAAACCGTGCATGTGTTTCCTATGATATTTATATCGATTTCGACCGAAATCAACTCATCTTTCCAGCGGCACTCTTGGTTTACCAAGTTGATGTCTGGTTCAATCTTTTTCTTCCGGAGCCCGTATATGCATTGCATATCACATCCCGCATATTATGCCATGTTTTGTATCATGTTGCTTGCACATTGTACCATCGTTGATTGTGGTTTTCTTTTGCTTGTTCTCTTGCTTTGGGTAGAGACGGGAGACAATTACGTGATCGAGGAACCCGTTGAGTATGCTTACGAGGATCAAGCTTTCGTCAACTCGGAGAACTTTGCAGGCAAGATGACCATACCCTTGAAATCACTTCTATCTTTGCTTGCTAGTAGCTCGCTCTATTGCTATGCCGTGATACCTACCACTTGCTATATCATGCCTCCCATATTGCCATGACAAGCCTCTAACCCAACTTTCCTAGCAAACCGTTGTTTGGCTATGTTACCGCTTTGCTCAGCCCCTCTTATAGGGTTGCTAGTTGCAGGTGAAGATGGAGTTTGTTCCATGTTGGAACATGTTTATTCTTTGTATATCATTATTATCTCTTATTTACTTTAATCCGTCTATATACTTGGTAAAGGTTGGAAGGCTCGGCCTTATGCCCGGTGTTTTGTTCCACTCTTGTCGCCCTAGTTTCCGTCATGCCGGTGTTATGTTCCTTGATTTTGCGTTCCTTACGAGGTTGGGTTATAATGGGAACCCCTAGATAGTTCACTTTGAATAAAACTCCTCCAGCAAGGCCCAACCATGGTTTTACCATTTGCCACCTAAGCCTTTTTCCCTTAGGTTCTGCAGACTCAAGGGTCATCTTTATTTTAAACCCCCGGGCCAGTGCTCCTCTGAGTGTTGGTCCAAACTAGAGTCCTTTGCAGCGCCCCCTCGGGGAAACTCGAGGTTTGGTTTTAGTACAGAGCGCTCATCCGGCGTGCCCTGAGAATGAGATACGTGCGACTCCTATCGGGATTTGTCGGCACATCAGGTGGCTTTGCTGGTCTTGTTTTACCATTGTCGAAATGTCTTGTAACCGGGATTCCGAGTCTGATCGGGTCTTCCTGGGAGAAGGAATATCCTTCGTTGACCGTGAGAGCTTGTGATGGGCTAAGTTGGGACACCCCCGCAGGGTTTTTGAACTTTCGAAAGTCGTGCCCGCGGTTATGGGCAGATGGGAATTTGTTAATATCCGGTTGTAGAAAACTTGACACTTAAATTAATTAAAATGAATCAACCAAGTGTGTAGCCGTGATGGTCTCTTTTCGGCGGAGTCCCGGGAAGAGAACACGGTCTCG
Source organism: Triticum dicoccoides (assembly GCF_002162155.2). NCBI lineage: Eukaryota > Viridiplantae > Streptophyta > Magnoliopsida > Poales > Poaceae > Triticum > Triticum dicoccoides. The sequence continues at coordinate 518,348,844 of NC_041388.1, forward strand.
TGTTATGCTTGAACGTAAGTAGTTTTCAGGATCACTTCTTGATCATTATAGCTTCTCGACCGTCCTTTGCTTCTCTTCTCGCTCTCATTTGCGTAAGTTAGCCACCATATATGCTAGTGCTTGTTGCAGCTCCACCTCACTACCCCTTTTCCTACCTTAAGCTTAAATAGTCTTGATCGCGAGGGTGTGAGATTGTTGAGTCCTCGTGACTCACAGATACTTCCAAACAGTTGTAGGTGCCGATGATACCAGTGCAGGTGACGCAACTGAGCTCAAGTGGGAGCCCGATGAAGATCTTGATCGTAGTCTATGTTTCCTTTCCGGACGATCAATAGAGGAGCCCAGTTGGGGCGATCGGGGATCTAGCATTAGGGGTTGTCTTTCTTTATTTGGTTCCGTAGTCGGACCTTGATTGTATTATGGATGATGTAATACTATATTCATGTATTGTGTGAAGTGGCGATTGTAAGCCAACTCTTTATCCCTTTCATATTCAGTACATGGGATGTGTAAAGATTACCCCTCTTGGATCATGCTTACTATGTGGTTATGCCTCTAAGTCGTGCTCCGACACGTGGGAGATATAGCCGCATCGTGGGTGTTACATTCTTTCTCCAAGTTTAATGTTGACAAGCTTGCGCGTCTTGCTGAAATTTATCATGATGACTTTTCCAAAGATGACTGTGGAACAATAACAGAGCAGCTTCTTACTTATATAAGTCAAGTGAAACGGCATGCTTATTTTTTTACTTGTGATGATGTTCAAAGTTTGGCCGTGAAGATGGTTGAAACCGAGAAACATTTGGTATTTCCGTTGGTATACAAACTCATTGAGTTGGCTTTGATATTGCGGGTGTCAACGACATCTGTTGAGAGAGCTTTTTCAGCAATGAAGATTATCAAGACTAAACTGCGTAGCAAGATCAATAATGAATAGTTCAATGACTTGATGATATGTTACACCGAGCGGGAGCTATTCAAGTCAGTTGATGATAAGGATATTATTCGAACATTTACTGCAATAAGTTCTCGAAAAGGGCATTTGCCTCGTGATTTTCTTTAGTGCATTCTCGGTATGTTCCATCTGACCATCTCTATTCTTGCAAGCTTTTGATTTCAAATCTCACAACTAATTTATTTAATTAGAAATCCATTTTTTAATATTGTAGTGCCTTTGAGGACTTTGGGAACATGACAACACTAGTAGAAAAGGGGGCTTTGGTCCAGGCTGGGTAAGCCCATTAGTCCCGGTTCAGTCCAGAACCGAGACCAATGGGTGCATTTATCCCGGTTCGTGCGGCTAAGGCATTAGTCCCGGTTCACCTGGGCCCTTTAGTCCCGGTTCGTGCCACGAACCGGGACTAAAGGGTGCGATGCCCATTGGTCCCGGTTGGTGGCACCAACCGGTACTAAAGGTTAGACCTTTAGTCCCGGTTGGTGCCACCAACCGGGACTAAT